>NC_053016.2:22018011-22318011 GCF_016746245.2 Drosophila santomea | reverse complement strand
TTCTACCTTATGTAGTTCCTGAGATCTCGACGTTCATACGGACAGACAGACGGACAGACGGACGGACAGACGGACAGACGGGCGGACAGACGGATATGGCCAGATCGACTCGGCTATTGATCCTGATCAAGAATATATATACTTTATATGGTCGGAAACGCTTCCTTCTGCCTGTTACATACTTTTCAACGAATCTAGTATACTCTTTTACTCTACGAGTAACGGGTATAATAACTTCATAAAATTACGTTATTTTCCAAAAGGAGGGAGATGTAATGTGCACACATATCGAATAAGCACTGTATCAAATCACAACATTGGGAACAATCACATTGTAGCACTTTTGCAGTAATGTTTATGTAAGACTTTTCAGTTCCCAGGCATATCTTGAGTGCTCAGCAATCTGACCACACAAGAATGCTATTCAGACCAGAAGTGCAGAGTCGATCTTTATGTGCACATGACTCTCTTAGACAGCGGCGCTCTCGCTGCCAAAGTTAAGTACATAAGAGCAAAGCAACGTCTCTGCCGACGGCCTCTCTGCCGGCGCAGACGGATTGCATTTGGTAGCTTGGAATCTTCAAGACCAAGTACGAGTAGTCGTCAAAGAGTCTTCAACATGTCTTAATTGAATCTTAATCAGTCTTAACAGAAGTTACAAATATACTGGATATCCAACTAAATCTCTCTTTTAATAAAAGTTACAAGTAATATTATTACACTTTCTTTAAACATTCAATTTCCTCTACATTTAGATGTTCGAGTCTGTAGTTACATTCGCGTTCATTGTTGATCGCGAAGTTGACTATATCGTTGTCAACGGAGATGGGATCGGCATGTGTTACATCATTGTCCACTGTGTTACTAACAACTTTTGAAGTGAGGCATTTTGGTAATGCGGTCTCCTTCTTCTGTTGTTGATGCTTTGGTTTAAGGCACTTAGGTGCGGTCTTAACCTTTTCCATCTTTGGATTGATTTCCTCCACTGGAGCAGAATCATCCTTTTGCTGTGGGTCTGGGCATTTAGATGCGGTCTCGCCCTTCTTTTCTCCATACACAAACTTAAAGGTTCTTAAACCTAAAGTTACCGTCTCGTTATCATAATCTATCTTAGCTTTCGTATCCTCTAGATACTTTCAACCCAACAAGAAATTATAATTGTCGGAAAATTTGTGGACATAGAATTTCTGAACAGACGGAGATACTTAAGGGTTTCATTATTATACTTTTCTTTAATTTTATTGCCCCTTTAATGGTATACACCGTTAGATCTTCTTCTTTTTCTTCTAAATTTTCCCTCATGATATTGATGGATGAACCTGTGTCGATCATTCCCTTGTAAATTTTGTTATGATAACCTATTTTTACATGGGGACTGGTACGTCCGCCTGTGTCACTTGAGTGTCTGACGCAGTTTGATGACAATTTACATCCATTCTGCTTTGGCCACTTTGACTCTCTCGTTGCCCTTTTACTAGCATTATTTGAAGTTAAAGGTTCGAAATTAAGGGAATTGTTAAGAGGGTTGTTTTTTTGGCCTTGTGTTAGCTCCCTTCTAAACGTGTAATAAGTTCCCCTTTGACTAACCGGTATGGGACGAGTGGAATACTGACTTTGATTTGTCGTAGGTGGATTTGAGTTTTGGGGTTGCGTATTATTATTCTGATTTGTTTCAGGATAATAATTGCTGTAATTGATTTTCTGGACTGGCGTCATAGAGGCCAAGCTCCATTGAAGCTTGTTTTAATTTATAAATAGTATCAATATCTTTGCGTGCCAATGATATATAAATTCTATCCGGCAATTTTCGATCTATTACAGATTTAACAGTTCTTTTTAACATTTCAGTGTAATTTGATTTATCTAAAGGGTCGCTTTCCAATTCTAACTTGTCAAAAATTATCCAATATTGTGATTCGAGCTTCTCGATTAACTTACAGATGCTTCCGGGGTATGATGTATCCTCTAGTTGTCTTATAAGTGTTATGTAGGGCCTGTGATACTTGAGTGCCATCGCCAGGGCCGTATTTGTATCCAGCCATGTATTTACTCTTTCTTGGGCAACGACCTCCAATGCTGCATCCACTAGTAAGCGTTTTTCTGCTCCGTAGATAACATGTGCTTGCCTGGCATCTTGGGTAGGGTATAAGTTAAGTAGCTGTTCGACCTGGTTAACAAGCACAAACAGCTTGCCAGGTGTGCCATCGTAGTAGTTCAGTTCTTTAATTTGATTTAATAATTGATTTAGGTGGGTTTCCGAAAGTTGCGGAACTGCCATGGTGTATTTGTACAAGTTCTGGACACACGGTGTTTATTTTAAATTTTGTTTTAAGTTACGGAATTAAAAGTTTTAATTAATTTTGTTTCCGACCGCACGGGATTTTTAATTGATTTGCAGATGTTACTGACCACACGGGATTTTTTTCTTTTACTACTTTTACGTAGATTCTTTTGCGGATCTCAAAATTATTTTAGAATCACTGTTTTAATTCGCCGATCCTAAATAGCTAGTTGTATAGCGTATCCTTCAATGGATCAGTACCGTGCTAAAAGGACTCTTTATTTAACAGATCCTACCGGCTGCGCCAATTAAATAATCGCAATACTCATATGTAAAAAAAATATAATTTTATTTTACGGAATGATTACAATATTTTTATTTGAGAAGAACACCGACCGATTATAATTAGGCCTCAAACTGAACTCTGATAATTACTCTGATTTGATTGACGTTCAAGCCTCGGTTTCGAGCTTTTCTAATATGGACTTTAAACTTTAGGGTTCTGATCAAATGAAGAGAGAAAGCTTTGGAGTTGCTGACTTTAATAGTCTTTGCATTTCTCTTGGATTCAACTGCTCTTAGATTCTTATAATTTTGTTTATTGAAATCTAATAATTCTGTTGTTCAGGATTGCGAATCCGATCTTTGAACGTGGGAACGTAACAATTATGCGAGGGCTTAAGAAAGAATTGTTTAAATTAAGCTACGGATGTTTAGTCTACCAGTGGGTGACTTATCAGGTATCTGGTATCTGTTGGGTAGTAGGGTGTGTAGGCATGTGCTTAAGTCTTAGGGACTTATGGATATGTCACTATATGTATGTATAACCATTCCTCCGCTAAGCAGCCGCCCTGTTCTTAACAGTGTGTCGCCCAATAGATGTGAACGGCTACAACATTATCCTTGTAATCAACTGGTCTCGTCCTCAAGCTAGGCAGCCGCCCTGTTTTAACGGCCTACTACATGCGAACGAGCCTACATTTATGCTTTTAAGTCAACCCCTGTAATTATATGTGTCGCAGATCATTTAAATTTAACGACATTTCTAGCAATTTCGTGGTTCTGCTAGGCACGCGCCATGCAGGCGCATTTTCTATTCTTTTGATGCGCGGCTTACAACCGTTAGTTTCTGCCGAACGTAGCCTGGTCGTGGTTCGAAGCGGGGGGAAGTAGATGTCTGCACGAAAACGAGAAGCATACAGAAAAATGTGTTGGTATTGCATGTAGAGTTAAGAACTACGCATAATTCTGATTTTATGAAAAGAGATTGGGTCATTCAGTTTTCTTTCATTGCGATTAACAAACATGCCTCGCTCAAGCGCTATATTCGACAGACTCGTCCGGATGACGTCAGCCTACGCTCTTCGCGTACCTCGTTGTTACATCGAACTGCCGATAACCGACACCGTTTGCCGACGGTCGTTGGTCTGATCGAGCCGTTCGTTGTGGAATGGTGCCGCGACCGACCGTTTGTTTGGTCTAACCCAATTCTTTTTCATGCATAACGCTCCGTTTAATCGCAACTCGCTTTAATTAATTTTTAATTTATTTTACCCAATACATTTGGACTTGCACAAAACTTTTAATTTTTTAGATATATATTGATTTGTTTTATTTCGCGCATGCCTTCATTATTATTATATAGGCTTAGATTAATCCGGCTAAGTTATTATTTCCTTGTTACTCATTTCGCAATTTGCATTTACTATCCCATTGCTTTAACAACTTTATATTATTACTTGTGGTTTCTTCTATTTTGTCTTTTGTTTTCTTTTCCTTACATTGATATTATAATTCATATTATTAGCATTGTCCTTGATCTCCGTGAATCCTTTGATTATTCTCGGACTTCGTGCATCCTTGATGAACTCGTGCTTCGGCCTATGGATGATGGAGTTTGGGGTGCCCCGATGATGGGATCGATTCAGCATCTCAAGTGCTAATCGATACAAAGACTCTGCGAGTTAAGTGTTAGCCTATACAGCTAGTCCAGGATCCTCCACGGAAATATATATTTCGTAAGACAGGTAGAATAAAAGATTTGAAAGAAAGGATTTGAAACGTCCAGAGTTTTATTTAAAATCTAGTCTGCCCTTACCTTGGTTCCTACTGTTTTCTCTTGTGATGGCCTGTGATGTGATGGCTGCCTATCCATGACAGCTGCCACCACCAAGTGTCCGTTGTCCTTATACGATGGGACTTTAGTGGTGGCGTGATCCGGCGTGGTCACCCGCCGGCAGGGAGCGTGTGGTCGTGTTGGTTTATATCCAGCCAAGAGGTGGCTGGGTTGGTCCCGGGGCTGAGGATCCGCCTGTGCGAACTGACGGTGTCCACACGGGGGCGGGGCGTGGTGGGGTCACAACGACGTGAAAAGCGCCGATCCTGGTATCGACTAGCACCTCGTCCTCTTATATGGCGTCCAGGACGTCGTTTAGTGTTTGTGTTAACTGATCAAGGGGGAGCAGTATCCGTCAGCTATTGTGATCAGTGGCAGCGGCAACACGGTGGCCAACAGCGGCGGGGCGGATCCTGCTGGTCGTCGGCGGGTGCTGCGCTGATGGACACGAGCGATGGAGGCGAAGATCGCGCCCTGGGAGTGTGGTGGTCCCGGTTCTTTCACATTTTTACACCCGTTACTCGTAGAGTAAAGATTCGTTGAAAAGTATGTAACAGCCAGAAGGGTGCGTTTCCGACCATATAAAGTATATATATTCTTGATCAGGATCAATAGTCGAGTCGATCTGACCATGTCCGTCTGTCCGTTCGTCTGTCTGTCCGTCTGTTTGTCTGTCCGTCCGTATGAACGCTGAGATCTCAGGAACTACAAAAGCTACAAAGTTGAGATTAAGCATACAGACTCCAGAGTACAAGACGCAGCGCAATTTTGTTGTCCATGTTCATGTTGCCACGCCCACTCTAACGCCCACAAACCGTCCAAAACTGCCACGCACACACTTTTGAAAAATGTTTAGATATTTTTTCATTTTTATATTAGTCTTGTAAATTTCTATCGATTTGCCAAAAAACTTTTTGCCACGCCCACTCTAACGCCCACAAACCGCCAAAAACTGTCAGTGTTGAAGAATCTCCTTCGCACTTCTACTAGGTGAGTAACGGGTGTCAGATAGTCGGGGAACTCGACTACAGCGTTCTCTCTTGTTTTTTTTGTTTTACGTTGACAGTAGCTGGTGTTGGTCGTTGGGTTTCCACTTTCCTATTGAACCGTTACGGTCGTTATCGCGTCGCCCTCGGTAATCGAGTAGTCGGGCGGTCGATAGGCATCGATCTCGGTCATCGACTCCTTGATTTTGGCGGATCTGCCAACCTTGTGGGGTGCCTTTTTAAAAACTGAGTGCTGTGTAAGACTTAAAGTTTATAATTAATGGTGGCGGCGTGGGCCGCTCAGCGTCCTGGCGGTTTTAAGCTGGTCATGGGGCTGTCTGGATAGGCCCAGGCTCGTAAGTAATTCGGTGGTCACTGGGTCGGGGAAAACCAGGAGTGTGTCCTTTCCCCCCAACGGTGGTGGGGACGTTGGCTAAGCACCCCCATCACCAAGTGGTATCCTGGCCCAGGATTCGAATACAGTGGTCATCATGGTCGTCGTCACTGTCCTGATGATAGCGCTTCAGATGATGGATGCCAGTAGTGCGGCGGCTTCTGGTATCCTGTAGCCTGAATATGTTTGGCGAAAGGAACTTCACGACCCGATAGGTTCCGTCGTATCTTGTAGCCAGTTTAGCGGCATGTCCTTCAGCAGCGTTATAGAGAGTGTGCTTGGGCACGAGAACTGAAGAGCACAGTTCTGGTCTCCATTCTCGTCGCCTGAGATTGAAATGCCGGCCTGGTTCGGCGGTAAAACGTTCGGCGTTATCCCGGGCGATCTGGAAAATGTTGTAAAGCTGTTGGCTCATCTCTTTCGGGGGGATCAAAGCTGTCCCTCGTCCTGGCGTCACCTCGTCGTAAAGTGCGTTGAGCACGGTTCGGTTGGCCTGTTCCGTGGGATTTTGTCGCGCCGTGTAAGGCACGGTGTGCTGTAATTTTATTCCCATGGACTTGCAGAACGCCTGGAATCCTCGGCTCATGAATTACGTCCCATTGCCGTAAACTAAGGTCCTTAGGACCCCGAATCAGCTGAGAATCCGTTCCCGGAAGGCTGGCTCCAAGAATGGCACGGTGGCGCGGCGCCTGGAAATTTACCCCAAGCACTTGCTGAAAGAATCCAGGAACACTAGGCGGACTGTGTTTCCTTGTTTAGAGTGGGGGAGGGGTCCAACGAAGTCGGCGCACTGTATCTGCAAGGCCCGTCCACATGTCCACGTTTAGGCAAAGGCATGCGGCTCCATGTGGGTCAATAACGGTGTCTAAGGCTCTCTGGAAGGTCCCCGACCAGGGACGGTGAACGCTGTGCATTCACGGCTGGCGTCTGCCACTGGCATCTGCCTGTATCTGTTTTTTAGATCCAACGTCGGGCGTGTCGTAGCCGCTTCAGGATGTGATGGATGAGTTTTCGTTTATCTTTCTGTAGTCAAAACATATCCTGACGTCACCGTTTGTTTTAGCGGCGATGACGATCGTCTCGCTGCGTGGGCTTTTGGACGTCTCGATCCTTGCGTAATAGATCGGCAAGACGGGCTGTGTGTCGGTGTCGGCGATCACAGGCCCGGAATCGGACTCGTTTCGCTGCCCTGCCCTGTGCAAAGTAGTGGGTTCGTCGGCGTGTGTGATTCGGGCAGAGGTGTCCCCCTGATTGGGGCGCGGGGGTGTGGTCGTGTCCTGGCTAGTGATGGTGTCGTCGGCTGCGGTCTCGTTGCCCAGTTGGGGCTGTGCCGGTGCGACGGCTTTTCGTCTGCTTTGCCCTGGATGCGCCGGTGCGGCGGCTACTGAGTTGTCTTTATTCCGAGTGGGGTTTCCACTTGACCTGAGTGTGAGTCCTAGCCCACCACACTGAAGAGTCGCTGCTCCGTAACACAGGAAATACATGCCAAGCGGAAAGGCCAGATAAGTCAACCAAACGAATTTATTGTTTTCGTAAATCAAACTTCCGAACGCTAAATCATTTTATATCTGGCTTTAATTGGTCCGATCTTTATTCTTGTAACACAATGACCGATGCTATATATACTTTTATAACCGTTACTCGTAGAGTATAAGGGTATACTAGATTCGTTGAAAAGTATGTAACAGGCAGAAGGAAGCGTTTCCGACCATATAAAGTATATATATTCTTGATCAGGACCAATAGCCGATAGCCGATAGTCGATATGACCATGTCCGTCTGTCCGTCTGTCCGTCCGTCCGTCTGTCTGTCCGTCCGTATGAACGCTGTGATCTCAGGAACTACAAAAGCTACAAAGTTGAGATTAAGCATACAGACTCCAGAGACATAGACGCAGCGCAATTTTGTCGATTCATGTTGCCACGCCCACTCTAACGCCCACAAACCGCCCAAAACTGCCACGCCCACACTTTTGAAAAATGTTTTGATATTTTTTCATTTTTTTATTAGTCTTGTAAATTTCTATCGATTTGCCAAAAAACTTTCTGCCACGCCCACAAACCGCCCAAAGCTGCTACGCCCACACTTTTGAAAAATGTTTTGATATTTTTTCATTTTTGTATTAGTCTTGTAAATTTCTATCGATTTGCCAAAAAACTTTTTGCCACGCCCACTATAACGCCTACAAACCGCCAAAAACTGTGGTTAAGACTCTCCTTCTCCCTTCCACTAGCTGAGTAACGGGTATCAGATAGTCGGGGAACTCGACTATAGCGCTCTCTGTTGTTTATACTGCATTTGTTAACTCTTGTGTTCCGATGTACCATCTGTCACTCTCTAACAAATCTCCTTAGTTGAATTAAGAGTCGACACATCTAAGAAATGTTAATTCTAGACTTTATATAAACTTTAAAAATACCTGTTCTCAGTCTATGTTTTCTAAATATGTAAGTGCTCGGTTAAATTTTACTGTGCTTAATGCTCAGTGTTATACGAATTATTTAAACCGTTGTAAGTTCCAGTTCGCACAGGATCCCAAACAGTTTTATAACAACCAGTTCCCCTTCCTCGCTATTTTTTGAAAATACTACGGAAAATCGGATCAGGCAATAGCCGATCTATTTGCCAAGTTTTTTCAAACATATTCTACATATTCTACGTTACCTCATTCCGAACAGCCTTACAAAGAAAGACATAGACCGAAGTCCGCCGGGAATTCTTAGATTTCCTCCTGCCGCCCCGATACTACCAACGTCTGCAGGACGAAATCCGGAAACACTATAAGATGGCACAGGAGCCATTCAAGACGTGACCAAACTAAGTTTATTCGACTACGTCTAGGCCATACAAGACTCACTCATCAATATAGATTATTGCAGGCAACATCTAACCCCTGCCAATTCTGCAACCAAAACACAATGACCTTGAATCACATTCTTAACGAGTGTCCAGCATTTAATACAGCCCGCATCCACTTCCCTAATGGTAACCTCAATTCCTCCCTCTCCGAGCCTTCAACTACTAACATCCATAAAATCCTACTTCCTCAAAAACACAAATATTGTCAATTCTCTATAACAATTAAGCGTTAACTTTGAGTTAACTTTGACTAGCATTAAAATTAGTAGACTCTAAAAATACAGAAAAATTATTTGAATCCCGTTTAAAACAATTATACATTCCATAGATACTAAGATTATTTAAAATAAAATAAACAAAAATCCGGCCTAAAGCCATAGTAGCTATAGCCGCTCTCCTCCCCCCATATTTTTAGTTTCTTAACTTTAAGCACACAGAATGTAAATAAATAAATTAATAAGGAAAAGTGAATTGGATATTAAATAAAGAACGAAAGTTTGCGACCCAGCCATTCACATGTATTGGGCGGCGCACTGCCGCACACGCTGCCTAGCGTAAGAGTTTAAAAAGAGCTGGTCACAATTTTACAAACCCAAGGTGTAAGCACTTGAGAAGCCGAATCGATACATACATCGGGGCCACCCAAAACCTCTTGTCACACAAAATCGCATCCGCTCCAATTCCACTTATCGGTCCGATCAGCATATTATTATAATTTAACAAACCTAGTTGTAAAGAGCTATGAAAGAGCTCATCATTCAGAATTTCCAACTCAGCTCTAGCGGACGTATTATTTTTCTCCAAACTCCACACCCTCGAATCAACGGAGTTAACTCGCGCATGACTAGGCGCTGGCATGTGCTCCGAACATACTCCGAACATACAAAGATCATTCAGAATTTCCAACTCAGCTCTAGCGGAGGTATTATTTTTCTCCAAACTCCACACCCTCGAATCAACGGGGAGTTAACTCGCGCATGACTAGGCGCTGGCATGTGCTCCGAACATACTCCCGGCAGAACGGCTATTTTAGCGACGGTTCTCTTGATTAGACCTGTTCCTCTGATGACACCATCCCCGCCGGGTATAACCTCCTGGATACGCCCAAGATGCCATCTCAACGGTGGAATGTATTCCTTCTTCAGCAAAACTATGTTTTCGAAGTCGTAGTGAGATCCTGGACAACTTCGAAAAGAGCTGCCTACATTCTATATTCTCAAGAAGCATCAACGGAACACCTTTTCAGCTCAGGATGGAAGTAAAAACAAGAGAGAACGCTATAGTCGAGATCCCCGACTATCTGATACCCGTTACTCAGCTAGTAGAAGTGCGAAGGAGAGTCTTCAACACTGACAGTTTTTGGCGGTTTGTGCGCGTTAGAGTGGGCGTGGCAAAAAGTTTTTTGGCAAATCGATAGAAATTTACAAGACTAATACAAAAATAAAAAAAATAACTGAACATTTTTCAAAAGTGTGGGCGTGGCAGCTTCGGGCGGTTTGTGGGCGTTAGAGTGGGCGTGGCAACATGAATCGACCAACTTGCGCTGCGTCTATGTCTCTGGAGTCTGTATGCCTAATCTAAACTTTCTAGCTCTTGTAGTTCCTGAGATCTCAGCGTTCATATGGACGGACAGACAGACAGACAGACAGACGGACAGACAGACGGACAGACAGACGGACAGACAGACGGACATGGCCAGATCGACTCGGCTATTGATCCTGATCAAGAATATATATACTTTATATGGTCGGAAACACTTCTTTCTGCCTGTAACATACTTTTCAACGAATCTAGTTAAAAAGTTTATTCTACGAGCAGTGTTGGGACGCTATATTTTTACCTAGGTAAGGTAAAAGGTTTTTACAAAAATAAGTACCTAGGCAAGGTAAAAGGTTTTCAAATTTTTCTGTACCTAGGTAAAGATAAAAGGTAAAAACAAGTATACGAATTTTTAAATTTTTTATTCGGTACTTTTTAAAATTAAAATAACTATTCATATTTCTTTCTTCAAATTATTACCGAACGCACATTTTGTTGTTCAGCTATGTACCTGGCTTGAGCTTTGGAAACAGAAGAAATTTGCTCGCTTAGGCTCTGATGATTTATTCTCTTCCTTTTTGGCCTCATATGACGCATAGCTGTTTGGATGCACCCTCTACAAAAAAGTATTAATAGAATAAACTATTTTTAAAACTTCATAACATTTAATTTTGTGACGGAATTTTAATTTTGGCGAAATATTGTATGTGCGTATGTAAAAATGAATGGCTACTTCAATATATATTATATATATATATATATATATATATATATATATAAAAAGATCTCAGCCCACCGAGAAAGTAGTCAATACTCGAGAGTCAATAGTGGGGATTCAATACTCGAGATTTAATTCTCGAGATTCCCTTCTCGAGATTCCATACTCGCGATATCATACTCAAGTGCAGACTGTCTTAAACGCCAAGAGCTTCGGTCAAAAGAAGTGACGAGAGGAGCGAGGACTCGACCCTGCACTAACCTCCAGGGTACCAGGACTTAGACTGGAAACATCAAGGACCAGCATAAGGAATACTCTTGAGTTCATCGCCGTAATGTTAGTATTGCTGGCACTATTGAAACTAGTAAGGATCTACAAGCGATCAGTGCAGCGGCGTCGGGACCATCACCATACCCTGAAAGGATCATTTCCAGTACCAAAACAATCCGTCAATGAAAACTCACTTGCCTACAACCAAACATAACATATGAGCAAAGAATACGTGAACCGGTGCTTTTTTTTTATGTCGAAGTCAGCTAAGACAAAGTAAAAGCAGTGAATTTTTCAAACAAGACCATAATTCAAGTAATCTGATAATTATACCAAGTATTCATACCAACGTACATATATGTATATATATGGACGACCTTTACTTAGTGTATAATTTTTTTTTTGTTTGTGTATATTTCGATACAGTTCGGTTTACAAGTTATTGGTGCACGAATGTATAAGTATGTATAATTCCATCAGTATATATAGCAACACACAGGATCCAACGCGGCGAGATCTCATCGCTCCGGATTAAAGTGGTAAGTTTGACGGAACACTGCTCCCGTGTTTTTCTCTATATTTTTATATATGCAGATATTCTCGTGCCAATTTTATTTTTATACGATTGGCAAATATATGTATATTCCTGTAATGATAACCGAAGCATGTCCGGATAAAAAAAAAATATATTTTATTGTTGGCCTCTTCAAGGCAATATATTTGATTAATAGAAATTTAATGTTCAATATTGTTTAAATAAAAATAACTTTTCAGCGGCGAGTATCCGCCTTGTTATAAGGCGGGCACAAGTACCCTCAGAGCGACGTTTGTAGTCGTTAATAGCCAACAATTATTGTTGACGTGCGCACCGTTGTCCGGTGATGAATTTTATACTCTGCGCTTAAAACAATTATAGTCAACTTCTCATAATCTCTGTATGCTAGCCTTTAGTTTTTGTACTACACATGGCATTTAACTACAATAAAATGAGTAAGTGACGCGAGAAGTGGAGTATGTCAGAAACGTTTGACGGACAGCCTTGACAAAAGGGGATCGCATTGCGCGGCCCGCGACGATCCATCAGGCATGCGGACGCATGAAGGGGAGGGCCGAAACATTGCCCGATCGTTTTACAATCAAGCTACAGCTTAGCTTGTGGGGCAGGGAGGACTGCTGACTGACAAATGGTACGAACTTTAACAGGCACTTCTAATGTTTATACCGAAAATCGACCAGGTGCCTGAACATCGGAGGCCCCTCCCTCGGCCTTAGTACTACTTACCCAGGATACGGGCACTAACACGCCGACGTAAAAGCTGATACATTTTTGATATTATTAACATACATACTTACATACGTATTTATTTCATTTAATTTCTTGCTTCCCGTGATTTTATTTCAGCAGCCTTATTTAAAAGCCCTGTGTAATGGGTTTAGTAAAAAACAAGAGAGAACGCTATAGTCGAGTTCCCCGACTATCTGATACCCGTTACTCAGCTAGTGGAAGGGAGAAGGAGAGTCTTAAACACAGTTTTTGTGCAATAAAGAAGGATTACAAGATTAATACAAAAATTAATAAAATATCAAAACATTTTTCAAAAGTGTGGGCGTTGCAGCTTTGGGCGGTTTGTGGGCGTGGCAAAAAGTGTTTTGGTAAATCGATAGAAAATTACAAGATCAATACAAAAATGAAAAAAATATCAACACATTTTGCAAAAGTGTGGGCGTGGCAGCTTTGGGCGGTTTGTGGGTGTGGCAAAAAGTTTTTTTGCAAATCGATAAAAATTTACAAGACTAATACGAAAATGAAAAAATATCAAAACATTTTTCAAAAGTGTGGGCGTGGCAGCTTTGGGCGGTTTGTGGGCGTGGCAACATGAATCGATAAACTTGAGCTGCTTCTATGTCACTGGAGTCTGCATGCTGAATCTCAACTTTATAGCTTTTATAGTTCCTGAGATCTCGACGTTCATACGGACGGACAGACGGACATGGCCAGATCGACTCGGCTATTGATCCTGATCAAGAATATATATACTTTATATGGTCGGAAACGCTTCCTTCTGCCTGTTACATACTTTTCAACGAATCTAGTATACCCTCTTACTCTACGAGTAACTGGTATATTTAGTAAAAGCTTTTACTTAATACGGGTTTCTTTATTTCATTTTAATTTGGCCAGACTAAAATGGGTGCATAAGGGGATTACTCCTCCCCAGTAGTTTAAATTGTATGACCAAAGAAATACAGCAAAAAAATATCTACCTTTTATATATTTTTGAGAATTATTATAATTGGTGCATTATATATTTATAAATGATAGCTTATTTAATCTTGTGGAACTCCTCCATGCATAACTTGCAGCTCCAAGAGCCCTCTGGTGGAGTCATAAGCGGTGGTGACAGGCAGTACATATGGTATCCCCGGTCACAATCGTCACAAAATAATAGTTGGTCGTCATTGTCAGAGGTCCCACAAATGGAACAGTACTTGCATTCAATGCATTGCCAACGATAACGTTTTACTGATATAATCATGTTTGCCGTGAACTGTAGACACGATGGATGACCGGAACGACCACAATCCGAGCACGATACAAGCTCTTCGGGCATATTGGTTTTTTTATTTTCTCGCTGATCTCCCAGACAAAAGTCACAATAAGGTGATGGTTGGGCTATGTCACGTTCTACACGTTGTTTTACCTTATTACCAGTAGCAAACACCGCTTGATTTGTTCCTGTTTGCGCCGGAAGTGCATTGCAAACATTTAAGGTTGCCAGTCCTGCGTTTATTCCAACCATTGTTGCTAGGGGAATTGATTCATTAGAAGCTCCAGCATCGCTTGAAGTCTTTTCGTACGACGACGCTATGTTTGTTGGCACTATGAGTGCTGATTGTGAATTGTCGTCATTGATGGGAATAGGCGAAGCTGAGTTTGAATGAGATGCATAGAGCCCTGTGGTGGCGGCAGCAGCCGCTGTACACGCTGCATGGGCGACAGCGGCGGCAGCTGCTGCTGCGGCTGCGGATGTGTTTGCACTATTTCCACCACCTCTACGTATTCGATCAGATTCTCCGTCAACAGCATTTTTTCGACGATTGCCTAAGGTATTAATAATGTTTACAATTCATTAGCTTAATAAATTTGTACTCACCACCACCTTTACGACCCCGTTTAGGAGTGCCTTCTACGTTTGCATTTGTTCTTCGAGGTCTCGTACATTTTTTGCGTTTGCCCCTGCTGGTGTAGGACTCATCAAAATCGTTATCTGAATCAAAGTCATCATCAAATTCATCGCCATGATGATAATGTGAGGTGTCCATTTCATCGTGGAACCATTCCTTTTCGACGTTTGCATGTGAGTCCTTACTATCATTATCTCCCGATGCTCCCATGGAGTTTCCATCCGTAGCCGCAATGGCTGTTATAAAAAATAAAGTTTCAGTTTTGGAAAAATTCTTCTGATGACAATTGTTTATGCAATTGTTTTCTTACCTGCGCTTTCAGCTAGGTGAGGATTTTGTGGTACAGCAACGCCAGACGAAGGTATATGATGGTGATGCTGATGCGTTACATGGTGGGAGTGCTGAAGAACTGCCACGCCCACACTTTTGAAAAATGTTTTGATATTTTTTCATTTTTTTATTAGTCTTGTAAATTTCTATCGATTTGCCAAAAAACTTTCTGCCACGCCCACAAACCGCCCAAAGCTGCTACGCCCACACTTTTGAAAAATGTTTTGATATTTTTTCATTTTTGTATTAGTCTTGTAAATTTCTATCGATTTGCCAAAAAACTTTTTGCCACGCCCACTATAACGCCTACAAACCGCCAAAAACTGTGGTTAAGACTCTCCTTCTCCCTTCCACTAGCTGAGTAACGGGTATCAGATAGTCGGGGAACTCGACTATAGCGCTCTCTGTTGTTTATACTGCATTTGTTAACTCTTGTGTTCCGATGTACCATCTGTCACTCTCTAACAAATCTCCTTAGTTGAATTAAGAGTCGACACATCTAAGAAATGTTAATTCTAGACTTTATATAAACTTTAAAAATACCTGTTCTCAGTCTATGTTTTCTAAATATGTAAGTGCTCGGTTAAATTTTACTGTGCTTAATGCTCAGTGTTATACGAATTATTTAAACCGTTGTAAGTTCCAGTTCGCACAGGATCCCAAACAGTTTTATAACAACCAGTTCCCCTTCCTCGCTATTTTTTGAAAATACTACGGAAAATCGGATCAGGCAATAGCCGATCTATTTGCCAAGTTTTTTCAAACATATTCTACGTTACCTCATTCCGAACAGCCTTACAAAGAAAGACATAGACCGAAGTCCGCCGGGAATTCTTAGATTTCCTCCTGCCGCCCCGATACTACCAACGTCTGCAGGACGAAATCCGGAAACACTATAAGATGGCACAGGAGCCATTCAAGACGTGACCAAACTAAGTTTATTCGACTACGTCTAGGCCATACAAGACTCACTCATCAATATAGATTATTGCAGGCAACATCTAACCCCTGCCAATTCTGCAACCAAAACACAATGACCTTGAATCACATTCTTAACGAGTGTCCAGCATTTAATACAGCCCGCATCCACTTCCCTAATGGTAACCTCAATTCCTCCCTCTCCGAGCCTTCAACTACTAACATCCATAAAATCCTACTTCCTCAAAAACACACATATTGTCAATTCTCTATAACAATTAAGCGTTAACTTTGAGTTAACTTTGACTAGCATTAAAATTAGTAGACTCTAAAAATACAGAAAAATTATTTGAATCCCGTTTAAAACAATTATACATTCCATAGATACTAAGATTATTTAAAATAAAATAAACAAAAATCCGGCCTAAAGCCATAGTAGCTATAGCCGCTCTCCTCCCCCCGATATTTTTAGTTTCTTAACTTTAAGCACACAGAATGTAAATAAATAAATTAATAAGGAAAAGTGAATTGGATATTAAATAAAGAACGAAAGTTTGCGACCCAGCCATTCACATGTATTGGGCGGCGCACTGCCGCACACGCTGCCTAGCGTAAGAGTTTAAAAAGAGCTGGTCACAATTTTACAAACCCAAGGTGTAAGCACTTGAGAAGCCGAATCGATACATACATCGGGGCCACCCAAAACCTCTTGTCACACAAAATCGCATCCGCTCCAATTCCACTTATCGGTCCGATCAGCATATTATTATAATTTAACAAACCTAGTTGTAAAGAGCTATGAAAGAGCTCATCATTCAGAATTTCCAACTCAGCTCTAGCGGACGTATTATTTTTCTCCAAACTCCACACCCTCGAATCAACGGAGTTAACTCGCGCATGACTAGGCGCTGGCATGTGCTCCGAACATACTCCGAACATACAAAGATCATTCAGAATTTCCAACTCAGCTCTAGCGGAGGTATTATTTTTCTCCAAACTCCACACCCTCGAATCAACGGGGAGTTAACTCGCGCATGACTAGGCGCTGGCATGTGCTCCGAACATACTCTCCCGGCAGAACGGCTATTTTAGCGAAGGTTCTCTTGATTAGACCTGTTCCTCTGATGACACCATCCCCGCCGGGTATAACCTCCTGGATACGCCCAAGATGCCATCTCAACGGTGGAATGTATTCCTTCTTCAGCAAAACTATGTTTCCGAAGTCGTAGTGAGATCCTGGACAACTTCGAAAAGAGCTGCCTACATTCTATATTCTCAAGAAGCATCAACGGAACACCTTTTCAGCTCAGGATGGAAGTAAAAACAAGAGAGAACGCTATAGTCGAGATCCCCGACTATCTGATACCCGTTACTCAGCTAGTAGAAGTGCGAAGGAGAGTCTTCAACACTGACAGTTTTTGGCGGTTTGTGCGCGTTAGAGTGGGCGTGGCAAAAAGTTTTTTGGCAAATCGATAGAAATTTACAAGACTAATACAAAAATAAAAAAAATAACTGAACATTTTTCAAAAGTGTGGGCGTGGCAGCTTCGGGCGGTTTGTGGGCGTTAGAGTGGGCGTGGCAACATGAATCGACCAACTTGCGCTGCGTCTATGTCTCTGGAGTCTGTATGCCTAATCTAAACTTTCTAGCTCTTGTAGTTCCTGAGATCTCAGCGTTCATATGGACGGACAGACAGACAGACAGACGGACAGACAGACGGACATGGCCAGATCGACTCGGCTATTGATCCTGATCAAGAATATATATACTTTATATGGTCGGAAACACTTCTTTCTGCCTGTAACATACTTTTCAACGAATCTAGTTAAAAAGTTTATTCTACGAGCAGTGTTGGGACAGGTACGCTATATTTTTACCTAGGTAAGGTAAAAGGTTTTTACAAAAATAAGTACCTAGGCAAGGTAAAAGGTTTTCAAATTTTTCTGTACCTAGGTAAAGATAAAAGGTAAAAACAAGTATACGAATTTTTAAATTTTTTATTCGGTACTTTTTAAAATTAAAATAACAATTCATATTTCTTTCTTCAAATTATTACCGAACGCACATTTTGTTGTTCAGCTATGTACCTGGCTTGAGCTTTGGAAACAGAAGAAATTTGCTCGCTTAGGCTCTGATGATTTATTCTCTTCCTTTTTGGCCTCATATGACGCATAGCTGTTTGGATGCACCCTCTACAAAAAAGTATTAATAGAATAAACTATTTTTAAAACTTCATAACATTTAATTTTGTGACGGAATTTTAATTTTGGCGAAATATTGTATGTGCGTATGTAAAAATGAATGGCTACTTCAATATATATTATATATATATATATATATATATATATATTTATATTTTATATATATATATATATATATATATATATATATATAAAAAGATCTCAGCCCACCGAGAAAGTAGTCAATACTCGAGAGTCAATAGTGGGGATTCAATACTCGAGATTTAATTCTCGAGATTCCCTTCTCGAGATTCCATACTCGCGATATCATACTCAAGTGCAGACTGTCTTAAACGCCAAGAGCTTCGGTCAAAAGAAAAGTGACGAGAGGAGCGAGGACTCGACCCTGCACTAACCTCCAGGGTACCAGGACTTAGACTGGAAACATCAAGGACCAGCATAAGGAATACTCTTGAGTTCATCGCCGTAATGTTAGTATTGCTGGCACTATTGAAACTAGTAAGGATCTACAAGCGATCAGTGCAGCGGCGTCGGGACCATCACCATACCCTGAAAGGATCATTTCCAGTACCAAAACAATCCGTCAATGAAAACTCACTTGCCTACAACCAAACATAACATATGAGCAAAGAATACGTGAACCGGTGCTTTTTTTTATGTCGAATTCAGCTAAGACAAAGTAAAAGCAGTGAATTTTTCAAACAAGACCATAATTCAAGTAATCTGATAATTATACCAAGTATTCATACCAACGTACATATATGTATATATATGGACGACCTTTACTTAGTGTATAATTTTTTTTTTGTTTGTGTATATTTCGATACAGTTCGGTTTACAAGTTATTGGTGCACGAATGTATAAGTATGTATAATTCCATCAGTATATATAGCAACACACAGGATCCAACGCGGCGAGATCTCATCGCTCCGGATTAAAGTGGTAAGTTTGACGGAACACTGCTCCCGTGTTTTTCTCTATATTTTTATATATGCAGATATTCTCGTGCCAATTTTATTTTTATACGATTGGCAAATATATGTATATTCCTGTAATGATAACCGAAGCATGTCCGGATAAAAAAAAATATATTTTATTGTTGGCCTCTTAAAGGCAATATATTTGATTAATAGAAATTTAATGTTCAATATTGTTTAAATAAAAATAACTTTTCAGCGGCGAGTATCCGCCTTGTTATAAGGCGGGCACAAGTACCCTCAGAGCGACGTTTGTAGTCGTTAATAGCCAACAATTATTGTTGACGTGCGCACCGTTGTCCGGTGATGAATTTTATACTCTGCGCTTAAAACAATTATAGTCAACTTCTCATAATCTCTGTATGCTAGCCTTTAGTTTTTGTACTACACATGGCATTTAACTACAATAAAATGAGTAAGTGACGCGAGAAGTGGAGTATGTCAGAAACGTTTGACGGACAGCCTTGACAAAAGGGGATCGCATTGCGCGGCCCGCGACGATCCATCAGGCATGCGGACGCATGAAGGGGAGGGCCGAAACATTGCCCGATCGTTTTACAATCAAGCTACAGCTTAGCTTGTGGGGCAGGGAGGACTGCTGACTGACAAATGGTACGAACTTTAACAGGCACTTCTAATGTTTATACCGAAAATCGACCAGGTGCCTGAACATCGGAGGCCCCTCCCTCGGCCTTAGTACTACTTACCCAGGATACGGGCACTAACACGCCGACGTAAAAGCTGATACATTTTTGATATTATTAACATACATACTTACATACGTATTTATTTCATTTAATTTCTTGCTTCCCGTGATTTTATTTCAGCAGCCTTATTTAAAAGCCCTGTGTAATGGGTTTAGTAAAAAACAAGAGAGAACGCTATAGTCGAGTTCCCCGACTATCTGATACCCGTTACTCAGCTAGTGGAAGGGAGAAGGAGAGTCTTAAACACAGTTTTTGTGCAATAAAGAAGGATTACAAGATTAATACAAAAATTAATAAAATATCAAAACATTTTTCAAAAGTGTGGGCGTTGCAGCTTTGGGCGGTTTGTGGGCGTGGCAAAAAGTGTTTTGGTAAATCGATAGAAAATTACAAGATCAATACAAAAATGAAAAAAATATCAACACATTTTGCAAAAGTGTGGGCGTGGCAGCTTTGGGCGGTTTGTGGGTGTGGCAAAAAGTTTTTTTGCAAATCGATAAAAATTTACAAGACTAATACGAAAATGAAAAAATATCAAAACATTTTTCAAAAGTGTGGGCGTGGCAGCTTTGGGCGGTTTGTGGGCGTGGCAACATGAATCGATAAACTTGAGCTGCTTCTATGTCACTGGAGTCTGCATGCTGAATCTCAACTTTATAGCTTTTATAGTTCCTGAGATCTCGACGTTCATACGGACGGACAGACGGACATGGCCAGATCGACTCGGCTATTGATCCTGATCAAGAATATATATACTTTATATGGTCGGAAACGCTTCCTTCTGCCTGTTACATACTTTTCAACGAATCTAGTATACCCTCTTACTCTACGAGTAACTGGTATATTTAGTAAAAGCTTTTACTTAATACGGGTTTCTTTATTTCATTTTAATTTGGCCAGACTAAAATGGGTGCATAAGGGGATTACTCCTCCCCAGTAGTTTAAATTGTATGACCAAAGAAATACAGCAAAAAAATATCTACCTTTTATATATTTTTGAGAATTATTATAATTGGTGCATTATATATTTATAAATGATAGCTTATTTAATCTTGTGGAACTCCTCCATGCATAACTTGCAGCTCCAAGAGCCCTCTGGTGGAGTCATAAGCGGTGGTGACAGGCAGTACATATGGTATCCCCGGTCACAATCGTCACAAAATAATAGTTGGTCGTCATTGTCAGAGGTCCCACAAATGGAACAGTACTTGCATTCAATGCATTGCCAACGATAACGTTTTACTGATATAATCATGTTTGCCGTGAACTGTAGACACGATGGATGACCGGAACGACCACAATCCGAGCACGATACAAGCTCTTCGGGCATATTGGTTTTTTTATTTTCTCGCTGATCTCCCAGACAAAAGTCACAATAAGGTGATGGTTGGGCTATGTCACGTTCTACACGTTGTTTTACCTTATTACCAGTAGCAAACACCGCTTGATTTGTTCCTGTTTGCGCCGGAAGTGCATTGCAAACATTTAAGGTTGCCAGTCCTGCGTTTAGTCCAACCATTGTTGCTAGGGGAATTGATTCATTAGAAGCTCCAGCATCGCTTGAAGTCTTTTCGTACGACGACGCTATGTTTGTTGGCACTATGAGTGCTGATTGTGAATTGTCGTCATTGATGGGAATAGGCGAAGCTGAGTTTGAATGAGATGCATAGAGCCCTGTGGTGGCGGCAGCAGCCGCTGTACACGCTGCATGGGCGACAGCGGCGGCAGCTGCTGCTGCGGCTGCGGATGTGTTTGCACTATTTCCACCACCTCTACGTTTTCGATCAGATTCTCCGTCAACAGCATTTTTTCGACGATTGCCTAAGGTATTAATAATGTTTACAATTCATTAGCTTAATAAATTTGTACTCACCACCACCTTTACGACCCCGTTTAGGAGTGCCTTCTACGTTTGCATTTGTTCTTCGAGGTCTCGTACATTTTTTGCGTTTGCCCCTGCTGGTGTAGGACTCATCAAAATCGTTATCTGAATCAAAGTCATCATCAAATTCATCGCCATGATGATAATGTGAGGTGTCCATTTCATCGTGGAACCATTCCTTTTCGACGTTTGCATGTGAGTCCTTACTATCATTATCTCCCGATGCTCCCATGGAGTTTCCATCCGTAGCCGCAATGGCTGTTATAAAAAATAAAGTTTCAGTTTTGGAAAAATTCTTCTGATGACAATTGTTTATGCAATTGTTTTCTTACCTGCGCTTTCAGCTAGGTGAGGATTTTGTGGTACAGCAACGCCAGACGAAGGTATATGATGGTGATGCTGATGCGTTACATGGTGGGAGTGCTGAAGATTGTGCTCGCGATATTGATAGGCTCGGAAACTTTGATTTGGGTTAAGTAAGTACTGACGTTTGGGTTTGCGCCACCGGGATGATGGATAAGTGTATATCTGACCATGCCGAAGACCCGGCATTCGCTGTTTTTTTTTCATAAAGAGGGAACAATGTGTCTGTGCGACACCTGTCTGGGGATCGAGGAATGGCATACGAAGTCGCCGTTCAATGCAGAGACGAGTGTTAAAATTTTCACTGTTTTCTAGAATCTCCTTGTACTTTTCTTTGTCATTTAAAACGTTTTGAATTTTCTCAAAATTGGCTATGTTTACTACCAAAGTTTTTTCGTAAGCAGATTTAGAAGCCATGTTGATGTTATTGAGGGGTAGCCGCAGATATTATTTGCTTGAGCATACAATTAAATAACCCAAATTGTCAACATATTTTTGACCATTTATTTAAAAAAATGGGTTGTTCACACACACACAATTCAAGGCGTTAAATATAACGAAAATAATAATTGTTATTAGGTACTAGACAAGAAGTAAAAAAAATTAACATTCAGAAAAGGTGTGAACGTATTTCTAATTTTAAATACTACAACATATACATAACAAGATGTCGACGATAGCTGTTATAGATTATTTCCACATTTCCTCGAGAGGTCCCTAGTGCACATATAAGAACTTCTTAAAACGAAATGACCTAAATACAGACAGGGTTGTTGCAAAAGCATATGATCACGTAATGAAAAATAAAAGGAAACGGAGGGTAAAATCCATTATTAGTATGCATTATTATTCACTCGAATGCAGTAATTGTTTTTATTCCGAATTTTAAACCGCATTGAATTAGAATTTTCCAAAGTGTAACAGGCTCATAATGCATAACTGCTGGTCTTACCGTCTGGTATTATTCATAATTCTTGGGACAAGTACAATCGTAGTTTAAATATTTTTTAAAGATATTATTCTTCTATATCAGGCATGCTCTTGTAATCATACATTTTTTTCGAATTCGGTTTGGACCCAATCTTTCGATTTCGTTTTTAGGTACTCTGGTTTTCGCAAAATTTGTGCTATCGTTTTGCTATCGAAATGTGTCGTTTCTTATCGCTACTTGCTGCTCAAACACCTGTTTTATTTATTTTGTCAAAATCAAACAACGTAAAAAATGCCTTTTATATTTACAATGGCTTGTTTTGAAGCCAGGAGAAGGCAGAAATTAGAAGGCGTGAGAAAAACTAGAGCTGACACCTTTTTCACAGTGTTAACTCCGATGTTCGCAATTACTTTTTTACTCCATTTTAACCATTTAAGTAATTAAGTATAATTATATACAAACAACTCTGTTGGCCCTCCTTTAAATTAATTTATAAATTCTTTTATATATTATAAGTATTATTATCTCTGGTTTGTTTCACCAATAGAACTGGTTGGAGCAGTAGTTTATGTTAGAAAAAAAAAATTGTTGAAATTTGTAAACTTAGATAAGAAATGTAAACATAGCATTGCTTACATACGAGCTTACTTTGTAGTTGCGCTCATTGGGTTGTTACTCTTGTACTGAGTAGCTTTATGCTCAGAGAATAGTTTGGTATGGCTCTTGTTAGCAGTTTTTTCGTAAGCACAAAACCGTGAAGTAGCGCAAGCGCAATATGTTTGACAACCAATTGCAACAGCTGTTTACATTGGAAAATCCCCAGATAGGCTGCTAGATCGGAGTCGCATTTTAATAGTTATACCCGTTACTCGTAGAGTAAAAGGGTATACTAGATTCGTTGAAAAGTATGTAACAGGCAGAAGGAAGCGTTTCCGACCATATAAAGTAAATTTTACCGTGCTTAATGCTCAGTGTTATAAGAATTATTTAAACCGTTGTAAGTTCCAGTTCGCACAGGATCCCAAACAGTTTTATAATTTCGTTAACACTAAGCGCAAAACAACTAGTTACCCTTCCTCGCTATTTTTTGAAAATACTTCGGTAACATCGGATCAGGCAATAGCCGATCTATTTGCCAAGTTTTTTCAAACCACATATTCTACGTAACCTCATTCCGAACGACCTTACTCTTACGCGGTATCAAAGTCAAATTTAATATTCTGTCCCACTTTAAACGAAAGCTCACTGCTTTATGATCTTCAGCGAGTTAAGCCTGTCTATTCGCCAGGTCCCGACGGAATTCCTGGCTGTGTGCTTAGATTCTGTGCGGAAGCCTTGTGCAAACCTCTACTAAAACTGTTTAAATTATCTTTGGAATCCCCCAAATATGGAAGGAGTCCTTTGTGATCCCTCTCCATAAAAAAGGTAGCAAATCGGATGCAAGCAATTACAGAGGAATCTCCAAATTGTCTGCTATCCCTAAGCTTTTTGAAAACGTTATCACTCCTCATTTGCCGCACCTTTGTAGGTCAATTATTTCACCATGTCAGCATGGGTTCATGAAACGCAGATCAACAACTACTAACCTTCTGGAGCTAACCTCCTTCGTAGTACAGGGTTTCAAAAATAATCTTCAAACAGATGTCATTTATACGGATTTCAATAAAGCATTCGACTCAGTTAATCATTCACTTTTAATAAAAAAACTTGATTTATTAGGTTTCCCTGTTGATCTCCTAAATTGGATTCTAAGTTATCTGAATGGCAGGACGCAACGGGTCCTCTTTAAAAATTCTCTTTCTTGTATTCTCCGAGTCACATCCGGCGTCCCACAAGGGAGCCACCTAGGTCCGCTCCTTTTTACCTTATTTATTAACGACCTTCCCTTAATAATAAATCATTCGCGTGTACTAATGTACGCTGATGATGTAAAATTATGCTTGCAATATAAGGACATATCTCGCCATTTGGACTTACAATCCGATCTAGATTGCTTTCAAACCTGGTGCCGTGATAACGTATTAAACTTAAATGGCTCTAAGTGTAAAGTTATGACCTTTTGTCGTGCCAACTCAATGCACGCAACTTACACTTTAAGTGGGTGCTCTTTGGACAGAATAACACATGTTGATGATCTTGGTGTTCTTCTGGACCCTAAACTTAAATTTTCAGACCATATTTCGTCTATTGTCAATAAGGCCAGGGGTGTGCTTGGTTTTATAAAACGGTGGTCAAAGGAATTTGATGATCCTTACTTGACCAAAACATTATTTATTTCTCTAGTCCGTCCGATCCTCGAGTATGGATCACCTGTTTGGAGTCCACAATATGAAGTTTACTCGGACCGCATTGAATCGGTTCAAAAGAACTTCTTACTTTTTGCCTTACGGCGCCTTAATTGGGATGCAAACCGTAGATTACCTCCTTATTCGAATAGATTAATGTTAATTAACTTACCCTCCTTAGCTAACCGTAGAACGAAGCTTGGAACAGTCTTTATTTTTAACCTTATTCGTGGTGAAGTGGATAGTCCCGACTTGGTTAGTCGGCTAAACTTCACTGTTGCAAGCAGATTTACTAGAAATTACGTACCTCTAATTTTAAATCATTGTAGATCTAACTATGAGTTGCATGATCCCTACAGAGTATTATGTTCTGACTATAATAGATTCTATCCTATTATCTCTAATTCTGACTCTCTGCCGTTTTTAAAGCGATCAATACTAACGTACTTAACGAATTCTTAGATATTACTACTAGCATACATATATTTCCTCGTCCTTTACTGTCTTCTATATCGCGTCTATCTTCCCGCGATTCGAACCGTACGATACACGGCAGCGCCCCTCGGTCGGTTGGGCGGGAGGTGTGGCCGTGGGACTCGCGCGTAAAAAAAAAAAAAAAAAAATATATATTCTTGATCAGGACCAATAGCCGAGTCGATATGACCATGTCCGTCTGTCCGTCTGTCTGTCCGTCCTTATGAACGCTGTGATCTCAGGAACTACAAAAAAAGAAAGTTGAGATTAAGCATACAGACTCCAGAGACATAGACGCAACGCAAGTCTGTCGATTCATGTTGCCACGCCCACTCTAACGCCCACAAACCGCCCAAAGCTGCTACGCCCACACTTTTGAAAAATGTTTTGATATTTTTTCATTTTTGTGTTTGTCTTGTAAATTTCTATCGATTTGCCAAAAAACGTTCTGCCACGCCCACTATTACGCCTACAAACCACCAAAAACTGTGTTTAAGACTCTCCTTCTCCCTTCCACTAGCTGAGTTACGGGTATCAGATAGTTGGGGAACTCGACTATAGCGTTCTCTCTTGTTTTTACTTTGGAAAACTTTAACACCATTTTCAAAGCGCCCGAACAGGGACTATGGCTTAAGCATTTTTCGTGGAAATTCGCCTTGGAAATTTAACATATTTAGTGCATTTCCGTCGTCTCGGCTCTTGTTAATAATCAGGTATTCAGTGCATAAAATTAAATTAGTGTGCAGTCCACCACTTGTGTGTGTATGTTGCATAAAAGTTTCGCATAAATTTCCTTAATATATTAATATATTTTGTAAATTGAAAAACCAATTGAATTACTCATATACCAATCAAACAAATAAAAGTAAACTGCCTTTGACAAAATCCTCGTTTGTGGAAATTTCTGTGGAAGTCTGAAAAATTTAACAAACAGCTGACATAACGGTGCAATTGACTTATCGCCGTTATATATGAACAGTGATGTGCCGTTAATTGTGATTCCGCTTTGTGCAGTGCATTCCCAGCTATAAAGCAATTGTTTTCAACGACACATTTTGATATGCTAAACAAATACTTTTCGGAATTTTTCATACTGTCGTCAATCATTGTGCCAGACATTTAATGTTGTATTCTGTTTCAATAAATTAAATTCCAATAATTTTTAAATTAAGTGATCGATTCACTTTCGCTTCAATTTTCATAACTTTGTCACAGATTTTTGGGTCTTAGGATCGATTTCAACATATCAACCCGATCATGAAGTCAACTGTGCGCATTGGCGGTGCAGTAAGCCCGCCAAGGTAGATTTGCTGATAGGCGCAGTATCCTTCTCCGAACTTCTGAGCGTAAGCCAAATAAAGTTAGGCTCCGAGCATCCATCAATTCAGGAAACGTCATTGGGATGGATTGTTTCCGCTATGTACTCTCGATGCGCATTGAATAAAGCCCAGGTGTGTAACGTTACTATCAATGATAATAACGTCTCTCTAGACTCTCGTGTGGAACGTTTTTGGGAATTGGAACAAGTTGCAGAGAGAACAAAGCTGTTTAAACATCTGAGCAAGTTGCTTGTGAGCAACACATCAAGCAAACCATACACAGGTTTTCGTCTGGTCGTTTTGAGGTGAAGCTGCCATTTAAAATAAATCCAAATGTTCTAGGCCTATCCTTCGAAACAGCAAAGCGCAGAATTCCCGCTTCGGAACTCAGATTTATAATAATAATCTCGAGTTACACGACCTGTATTAGGAGTTTATAAAAGAGTACCTTAACCTCGACAACGACATATGATCGTTGCTTTCTACCCATCCTTCGGGACACTACTCATCAGAGACCTAATAGAAGCACCACAAAGTAAGTCACAAAGTCAAGTAAGACGTCAACCTCGATCTCATTAAATGCAACTATTCAGAGGGAGCTTTACTCTATTTTCGCAAGATTGCACCAATATGCATTGACGGCTGATATCTCGAAAATGTATAGGCAAGTTATTGTTGCCGCAGATGATCGGATCTTCCAACTTGTCGTGTGGAGGGAATCATCCGAAGACCTATGCTGAGTCATATCCCATAGCATCGGAAGTGGTATCAAGCAACTTTTTTGTTGACGATATGCTCACAGGAGCCAACACTTTAGAAGAACTAGAGTTCATACGCTGCGACGTAAGCAAAGTTTTGAAATTAGGAGGTTTTGATCTGGGCAAATGGGCCACAAATCATCCGAGGCTTCTGGCAAGTAGAGGCGACAGAAAAGTCTCTTATATATATGTCTCTTCCGCTTCTATAAAAACGTTGTATATGATATGGTAGGATTAATTTAATTCATTGCCACCAACTATACGCAACATTTTGTCCATCGTATCACGTTTGTTTGATCCTTTGGGGTTGATGTGCCCGTTAATCACAAGAGCAAAAATCTTGCTTCAGGACCTGTGGCGACAAAAATTGGACTGGGATGAATCGGTGCCCATGAAGATGTGTACCAGCTGTAATCAGTTGAAACCGAATTTGCTAGAGGTAAACAAGATTTCCATACCTCGACATGTCTGTTTGTCTGCTTATGAAACTGTCCAGATTCACGGATGTGCTGATTCATGGATTGATGTCTATAAATAATTTGTCGAGATTACTCACCGCCAAGACACGAGTGTCCCCCGTATAAACAAAATCAATTCCAAGGCTGGAATTGGGTGCAACTCATCTTCTTGCCAAGTTATGGGCTCATGTAGCTCCGTTGCTCCGTAACAAAGTTAAGTTGGAAAGCATTACTTTCTTTTCGGATTCGAAAGACACACCAAATTGGTTAAAAAGAGATATATTCACACTAGCAAGGTTCGTTGTAAATAGGGAGTCTAAAAATCCAAGAGCTCTCTGAGAATGTTGTCTGACGGCATGTGCCAACAAAGGTGAATCCACCTGATTTGGTTTCACGTGAAACAAACATAGAAGGTTTCAGCTGCACTCTGTGGGAAAATGCTTCAAAGCCGCGACGAGTGTCCTTGTCTTCATCTGATTAAAGTATCTCACGATTTAAGGTTGTCCGAGAACAAGAAAAGTGTGGCCAACATAACGTTGTTACCGAACTTATTGGAAGATGTTCGCCGTTTAATAAACTACTTTGGATCGTGGCATACGTACATCGGTTTATTGAGAGGAAGAAGCGTCTGCGTGAGATGTTTATTTCGAAAAAGGAACTGAAGGTATCTTTTCTCAGGCTGGTCCAGGTAATTCAATAATTGGAGTTTGGTTAGAAATACATCAAGTTAAAGAAACGTGAACGGTTAGCCACAAATCTTCAACGGTTAAGTTTTTAATGCGCCAATTCCATATGATGCCAAATTTCCCAAAAGTCAGAATTCGTTACGTTGTTCCTTCGGAATTTACATCGGACTCATTATCATGCCGGTGCCAAAGTGATGGTGTCGCTTTTGGAGGCATTGAGGTCCTGCAGTTTTTCCAAGTGCTCCTTCTTATCCCGCCTGATCACAACGATATCGTCCAAGTATGCGAACGCGAACGGTTCCATTTCGGGTCCGATGATGGTATCCAGTGCTCTCTGAAATGTAGCCGGTGCTGTGGCTAGCCCAAATGGCATAACCTTCCACTGAAAGAAACCCCGTCCGTGTACCGTGAAGGCTGTATATTGCCGACTTTCCTCTTCCATGGGAATAGGCCAATATCCCGACTTCAGATCGATCGTGCTTATGAATTTCGCCTCTCTTAGCTGGTCCAGGATATAGTTCATTCTCGGCACTGGATAGGCGTCCTTTTCCGTTCTATCGTTCAACAACCGGTAGTCTATGCACAACCTCCACTTGTTGTTCTACTTCCTCACCAGCACCACCGGTGCACTATACGGACTTCGGGACGGTTCTATCAGCCCTAACTCTAGTAGCTCATCTACCTGGTCGTTAATGATCGCCTGTTGCCTCGGGTTCCTCGGGTAATACCTTTGATTGATCGGTTTTTCGTCTTTTAAGTATATCTTGTTTCGTAATGTTACTCACACCCTTCATTCCTTCGTATACTTGCCTGTGTGTCTCCAGAAACGATTGTACTGCTCCATCCGTAGGTCCCTCGCTCTCCTTGTCGCCCGGCGCCACACCGTAACACACTACCGCCTCCGGCCCGGAAGTCCATCCCGAGAAGTACCCCTCCTGATACGTGTGCCAGTACCATGAATGATATTTGGAAACATCTCCCTCCGAAACTGATTCCGGCCCTAAACTTTCCCACCGTTTTCTGCTTCCCTCCATTGGCCAGCGTTATCACGGACCGTTCTCCGATCCATTTGCCTTATTTCCTCAGGTCTCTGTACCTTGCCATACTTATCGCACTCCGTGACGCTCCCGTGTCCAAGACTCCCTTCGTGATCCTGCTCCCTATCCTTATCTTGGCCACTATCTGGAGTCCGTCGCAGCTCAACTGGTCTCCCGTTGCTGGCTCTTGTATCGCCGCCTGAGCTGCCACCTTCACCTGCTCAGGCCTCCGGCGTTTCCCAGCCCCGCTCTGCAGCACTCCGTCGTTCTGACCCCGTTTCTTTCGCAGACCCAGCAGAACAGCCTCGGAGGATTGTTACAGGTTCTTGCCGCGTGTCCTGTTCCGCCACACCGCATGCAGATTTCCGATTGTACTCTCTGCTGCTTAGGTTGCTCGACCCTTGTTTGGCCTTCAGAGGCTTCTATCTCCTCCTCTTCTTCCGCCAACTTGAGGAACTGTGTTAGCGTCTCGAACCCTGTATTGTTTTATCTTGCTTCTACAGTTCCGGTAGATCCGATCGAGTTTTTGTTCCTCCGAGTCACGATTTTTGTTTCTACCCTCCGCTCCTCCTTCTTGTCCTTTCCCTCCTCCAGTTCCTTCTTTTGCTCCTCTGCCTCCGTTACTACTAGTGGTGCTGCACTGCGCGCCGGACTCCTGTCCTTCTTGTATCTCCGCGTTAATTCCGCTGTGATCCGTTCCTTTCGCGAATGTGGGTAATTCCTCGCTCCTTCCCGAGCGAGGCTGCGTATCCCGTTAGTTTGTCTTTCGTTGCCAGGTACACCCAACTCGACATTCCACTCTCCGTGTCAGTTCTCTTGCAACCCCTACACCTGTTCGGGCGCCACAGTGACGATCTGTCAGTGCTCGGATTGCTCAAGGATGGCCAGGAGTCGTCTCAGATATTTATTTTATTCAGGTGGGGTTGCTGGAAGAGAATCCGACCCGGGTTCCAGAGGAGAAGACGGATACAATAATTGGGTCTTTATTCGTGAAAGGGTTGTACAGTTCTGCGATGGATACGGGTGGATGCCGGACTCCCGAGATGGCCGCTTACTCGGTCGTCGAGTCACGTAGCCGTCAGTTTGCCCACTGCCTGTGAACGGGAAATAATTGGGAGAGACCGCTCGGGTCTGCCAGTTAACAGTTTAGAGGCCGGTTAGGTCTGCCAATGGTGAGAACAGCTTAGAGCCCAATTAGGTCTGCTATTGATGAGAACAGTTTAGAGGCCGATTAGGTCTGCTATTTGAGAGATGAGTTGTAGAGGCCGATCAGGTCTGCTAAATATGAGAAGAGTTGTAGAGGCCGATTAGGCCTGCTAAGTATGAGAAGAGTTTAGAGGCCGATGAGGTCTGCTAGGTTTGAGAAGAGTTTTAGAGGCCGATTAGGTCTGCTAAGGAGGACAGTATGCCCGCATATCCCAACTGATTTAATGCTGTATTAGTGTGGCCGATCTATTTCGGCCCAGTGTGACCCTTCGCGAATGATCTTGGCGCGAGTTAATATGTAGGTCCGTTTAGGTTTTGTGGAGTTCAAATTAAAATACGTCTTGGTTCTTTTAATTTTAACTTCAGAATGAATTTTATTTCTTTGCTTCATATTCTTTACAGCTATGTTTGATACAATTGGAATTCGCTGATGTGACAGTAAATGGGAATGGGAGCGGATGCGGTTCTGCAGTTTGTGTGGATCAGCGTTTCGGTAGCCGATATAAAAGTGTCGACTAAACCTCCGGTTGTCGAGGGGGTTTCGGCGGGGGACCGCCGAGGGTAAATGCTGAGGCGGTAACTCGCGCGCACACATTGTGTTTGAATTTGAATGTGGGTTGTGTTTTACTACTATGTGCGCGTTCGGCGCGTCACACCAATGCTCGAGAAGCATGCACAAAGATTGTCCGTGGCTGTGCCCACTGTTTTCGGCATAAACCTGTTCTGCTTGATAATGGGTATTTTGCCCGCCGATCGGGTCAAGAAAGCTCGCCCATTTTTGGTCTGTGGAGTGGATTTCTGCGGTCCATTTTATAACTTGTTGAAGCCTCACGGAAAGCCCCCATTAAGACCTATGTGTGTTTTTCGTCAAAGACGGTTCTTGAACTCGTCGTCGGTCTATCTACTGACAGCTTTTTATCTGATTTTAAAAGAATCGTCGGATGGAGGGGTCTACCAGAACAGGAGCAAGATCCTCGAAGATCTGCACGTAGTGTTTCACCGCAATCAGGAGCAACTGAGAGGGTACGCGTATCAGATCACCACATTTTGGAGGACTATGGGAGGCAGCAAGGACGGCTTCGGGTAATTGATGCGGTGGCGAATGCTGTCGGCTCTCAAGAAGCAGTATTGGCAGAGCTGGTCCAAGGATTACCTGGCCAGCCTGCAGCAGCGCCACAAATGGAGCTCCGCAGTCCACAATCTGGAGGTTGGTTGCTTGGTGCTGGTCCACCAGGACCACCTTCCTTTAACAACGGTGGCTTACAGAACGCGTGGTGTCAACAACGCTCGGTTAGGACGGTAGAGTGCGTTTTGCAGACGTCTGGATTCTTTATTAAACGGTCCATCCACAAACGTGTTGCTACCAATTAGCAGAGACCAAAAGGTTAAAGCAAAAGGTTAGGCCTCCAACTCGGCCGGAATGATTAAGCAGAAGTTAGAAAGAAATACTTGTTTAAATTTGTATGCTTAGATAAGAAATGTAAACATTGCATAACAGCTTACATACGAGCAGTGAGAAGTCTTCAAACTCCCCACAAATCCGGGTGCAGGAGATCGGCCTAGCAACAGAGAAGACGACTGGAATACGAGAGGAGTCAAGGACGGCCAGGTCAAACGGTAAATAATACACTTCCACAAGGACCTGGCCTGGTCAGAAGAGCGCTATTTTGTCTCCCGGACGATACACCCTGCCCCCATAACATCCTAAGCCTCAGTCGAGCCGGCACGGGTACGCTGCCCAGAGCAACGCGGGAAAAGCCGAAGAAGGACGACGAAAAAGAGACGATGCTCACCCAAAGGCGAGGACCGTAGGAGTACCTTGGTCAAACGTCACTGAATAAAATGTACTCTAATCAGAAACTCTGTCTTCCCTTTAGTCACACAATCATAAATTTGGTGGGAAGAACAAATAAGCTCTCTAAGCTAACCGTTGCAATCCGTAGCGAGCAGAAACTAAGAAATCAGTTCGTTACATCTGGCGCCCAGCTGTGATTGTCCTGCCCAAAAGAACAGAGTAGAAGTTAGGGAAATCGTGGCTATACAGCCTGAAAAAGAATGATTTTCCTGCAATAGCGAGCGCCCTTGGGATCAAGCTGGAGGTCCGAGTTCATCCAGCAGACCACAGACGAGCCCGAAACGGTCGCCAAACTGGAGGCGTTGGAGAAAGAGTATGGAAGGAGACCGGAAGTGGAAGTTAAAGTCACCGGCGTTGAAGGCCTGATGAGGTGCCTCGACTTTAACAGCATGATGGAGGCCAGCGGAAGCTGGCAAGGCAGGAGTTCGGGAGGGAACGGCGAAAAGGCAGCCGCGTGAGGAGGGAGAGGCGGGAGCCCAGCCGTGATCGTCACCGCGGGAGTAGCCCCGCAAGATTACGCGAAGGTGGCGATGCAAGAACATATGGAGTGTTCAGCAATGACATACGGTCTGGACATCAACCAAATCCCACGAGCTAGGCCGGAACTGCTGAAGGGCAGGGCCTTAAAGTGATTCATCGCCAACAATAGATTCTGGGAGACATAAGTTCGAAGTGCTGGACACCCAATGGGAACGGTTCAAGACGGAGCGGACTCACAGGGCCCGTCACCAGCAGGATTTTCCAAGAGGGGAACAAAACGCGGTGTGCAGAAGGTGTCAAGTGGACACCACGGGACCGTCGAGGCACGACACGAACGGGCGAGGGCCGTGCCCGGTGCGGCGGGGGTTGGTGTAGAACCCAGTAAAAGCCTGCCCTAGGTGCGGAAGCCAGGATCACTGGATGCGGGAGGGCCGGAACCGACCGATCAGTTTTTGCTGGACGTGCGGGAGAATCGGCCCGAGGATCGCAGAGTGCTTTCCGAAATCGGGAAACACCACGCGACCCCAGCCTTAGAGGGGCAACCAGGGTTCGCAAGGTGCTGCCCCTCGAAGTTAATGTGCAAGCTAAAGGTAAAAGAAAGGCAACTGTTTGCCACAGTGCTCATAGATAAAGTGGAAATTAAGGACACGATGGACACCGGAGCCACAACTAGTTTCATTAGCGAAGAGTTGGCGGACAGGATGCGGGCGGCGGGGAAGGTCGTACCCACGAGGAGAGAAGTGCAGATGGCTGATGGACGGTATAAGGAAATCACATCGCTGCTCGAAGTGGACATAGGACTTGGACTTCATAACATTATCGACGCTATAGTGCTGGGCTGGGATTTAAGGAAAGTTGGAGCCAGCATGGAGTGCGCGGGACTGAGCGTAACGATACCAGTGGGAGAGGCGGTTCGAAGCAGTCCACGCGAGAAAATGTCAGTTGCAATCGTGGAGAGGGCGGCAGACTTCAATATACGGCATTCACGGTGCCGGGAAAGGGCCTGTTTCAGTGGAAAGTGATGCCTTTTGAACTCCGTTTCGGAAACGTTCCAACGGGCGGTAGACCAGGTGATAGGACCCAAGATGATGCGTATCAGGATGACATAATTGTAATCGGACGGACACTACAAGAACACATGCGCAACCTGGGAGAGGTTTTCCGGTGGTAAGGGCGGCAAACCTGAAAGTAAACGCGGATAAGTGCAAGTTCTTTAGAAAGGAGCTATAATACTTTGGCCACTGCGTGATGGATCAAGGCATCGGAACGGATCCGGAGAAAAACCGTAGGAGTCCCTTGGTCAAGTGTCACTGAGTAAAAGCTATTCTAATCAGAACCTCGCTCTTCTCTTTGGTCTCACAATCATAAATTTGGTGGGACGAACAAACAAACTCTCTGAGCTAGCCGTTGCAATCCGTAGCGAGCAGAAACTAAGAAATCAGTTCGTTATAGAGCTTAATTTGTAGTTGCGCTAATTGAATTACTCTGATAAGATAAGCTCAGAGATATATTTGGTATGGCTTTTGTGAGCAGTCGTTTCGTAAGCATAGAACCGTGACCCTGCGCCAGCGCAATAAATTGGAAAACCAATTGCACCCGCTGACTTTACTTTACTTTTGTTAGATCGGAGTCGCATTTTAATAGTTTTTACTTGGGAAAACAGTGCGACGATTTTCAGCTACCTTTGCGATAGCTTTTGGCGACTTATCGACCCCTTGCCAAATCGAGAATTGTTGTTGCCGACCGCAACATTTTGTTTCTGAAACCTGAGGTAAAGTCAGAAACAAATTTTTATAAAATAACTAAGTGGCAGAATGAACTTATGGTGATGTGTAATAAACATCAACACTACTGAGTAAACTATTTTTTTTACCTAAGTAAATATTATATGATCTGATTTGATCATATGAAAGCTACATTTTGTTCGCATATTCACTTAATAAACACAGAAAATCGAATACAATTAAAAATCTTTTCGAGATTCACAATTCTATCAGAATTTTGCGATTGCGTAAGGTGTAGCCGTATTACAGAAAAGGTGAGCCTATCGTAAGTATATTAACAAATCACAGAAAAAAAATAAAATACCAAACAAGAAATCGAAATAAAAAATCGCCAAACACGAATATGACGGATAAACTATTGATATTATACAAAATTTATGTGTGTCAAGAACTATGAATATAGATAACACATACGTTGACTTGAATACAGTGGTTTAAAAAAATTTGTTCTCCTTACTTATGGCAGTGCCGCTAGCTCATGTTTTCACCAGTGCGGAGTTTCCACCGCGCCACACAATCCCTTATCAACTCAGAGATCACCACTGAAGGTTTTGGTTAAAGGATTTGATGACTGCACAGAAAGCGGACGTATGTAAAGACGTGTCGGGTCTCCTAAATCAGGGAATAACTCGGAACGTGTAGGGTCACCTAAACCTAAGGAGCTCTTATGTCTAAGACATAAGACGGGACGAGCAAACAAGACGTGAGTATGTGTTGTATTTGGCTGTCAGAATAACTAAGGATTCGCGACACAAATTTAGCGACAGCGGCACAACAACGAAAATTCGGGCACGCAATTCTGACTCCGCATTGACAAACAATGATTATTGTAAGTTTTACACAGTTTGTATTAATATGAAAAGAAAGACTAATCGAGCTATACATTTCAGTGTCAGGACTAGCAGGAGTTGCTGACGGTTGTTAGAAGCAACAACGACGGTCGAAGCCTTATGGAATGGCCAGGAATTCGCAGGGGGGGCAACACACAAATCTTTTACAATGTTATTTGACTTTTAATTATTAGTTCAGCATAATTTTAAACATAATATTAGGAAAGCACACAAGTACCATCTGTTTGTACATATCCATTAGATGCGCACCGAAGAATACTTATTGTTTTAGTTATAAAGAAAGATTGAGTGAATACTGAGTGGTTTCTATTTTACCAAATAGTCAGTTTAGAATGCGGTGTTTCGAAATTGCAGCGCATTTGGTAAAAAAAATGTATTTTTTCTGAAACTTATCGTCTTCTGCTCGTGCTGTGCTGGAACTCAAGGCAAACTTTGTGCTTTCACTCTTCTACAAGGACCTGAAAAGCGGTGCTGTCAGTGTATCGAAGTTCTTCACGAAGCGACGATACCATCCCACTCGTACAACTTAATATATCTGCCTATCTCGACTTAAGCTCGTCCGGGTCCATTCGAAGTACTCCACCTCCAACTTTAAACCCGAGGTTTATACCGACTGATTTCACGCGAAGCAGGTACCTCAATACGTCTGAAAATCGGGAGCCAGGATTGAAAGGTCGTCCCGCTAAACGAAAACATTGGACCTCAGCTCGGCTGGTATCACTTGGTCTATCAGAGCACCAAGCGTTGCGCTGCGTTGCACCATCCGAATCGGATAATGCCATTCGGAATTGATACAACGGTCTTCCAGGAACCGTAAACGCAGTGTTCGTCGTTCAGGATTCCTCTGGATTGGCGCCCGTGAACCCAGTATCGCTCTTTTGCTATTCTAAATAAGAAGACATGAAAGTTCCTCAGAACCTCCCCCACGGACACCGGTGTTGACGGTGTGCCAGTCGAAAAAAATTTCAGGATCGGAATAGAGGTCGTACTCGCTATCATACATCACCCTCCAGCGGCCCACCCGGATTTATCGACTTCCGTCATTGGCTCCTTCGTTGGCACACCGTCTCTGGTCGTCCTGATTCTTTGCGGCCCTGCGGTCTTCGGCCCATCACGATCGGGAAGTGTAGCCACTTCTACCGGCCATCTAAAATTCCGGTTCATAGCTTCAGCTGTGCCCAACTTCCGGAGAGTCCAGGCCGATGCCGCTGCCTGGTGGAAATTCCGGTGATCAGCGATAACCTCTACCCGAGGCCAGTCGACCAAAGAGCGCGCGATCCAGGCATACGCGCCCAGACGAAGAACGAGAGCCCGGCGGAGAACCCGGAGAAGGGTCCGTGGGTGTGGCCCGCACCACCACCACCGAAGTTGTCGCGGCAAGAGTCGTGACCCGAGCCACGCCAACCGCCGCAGCGACCAGCAGCTCAGTGCCCCGTCCGGGGCGCTCGGGTCCAGGAACAGCCACCCCGGAGCATGAAGGGGTGGAGGTGTAAGATATAAGTGAGCATAAGGACCGATAGGCCAAATTATTCGTGCTGGACGGCTGCGGATCCTGCGCAAGTATCGAGGTGACGAGTCGAGATGCTAAAAGACAGGGTCTACTAGGCTGAGATCAAGGAGGCGAAGGTCGACGAGAGGAGTCAGAAGCGATGTATTTCGAGGATCATGATGCCACGTCGACATGCTAAACAACAGGGTCAACTAGGCTGAGACGCCAAGGCTAAGATCAGGAAGGTGAAGGATAACAAAAGGAGGCTGGAGAAGGGCGCAAGGGTGTTCGAAATGCCAAGTCAAGACGCTAAACGACGGGGTCTAATAGGCTGTGACTGCCAGGCTGACAACAATGGGCGCAGGGTTTTCGAGAGGAGAAACGCGGAAGATGCCTATGCGAGGAGACACCGAAGCGGAGGATCGCCGGAAACAACATCCTTTTAAAAAACTTTCGAAGGATGGGGGAGATGTGAGGAGTCTTAAAACTCCCCACAAATCCTAGCAGCAGCGAAGACGGCTGGAATGAGAGCAGAGTCAAGGGCGGCCAGGTCAAACGGTAAATAGGGCACCTTGGACCCCGGCACAGCGGAGAGACCGTGAATTAACGGTACCGCGCTGGACCTTGGACTCGAACCGGCCAAGGGCACAGAGGTCGAACGGTAACGGTGTAGACTTTGGTCGAACACAAAGAGGACGCACAGTGAACTAACGGGATATGAGTTGGACCTTGCACCCGAGCGGGCCATGCGCAAAAAGGGAAATAGCGGAATCCCCGCGATCTATAAAGAGACGGCGCAGGCGCAGCTCGGGAAAGTCAGTCAGTTAAACACGCGTGGTTCATACGTGAAAGCGCAGAGTACGGGCGCGACAGGGGGCTGGCCAGTCGGAGCAGATTCAGAAGGTATGGACACAGTCAAACAGGCAAGTATGCGGAGATCGAAAGTCAACCAGTGAAAGTACGCAGAGATCGACAGTGAGACAGTGAAAGTACGCGAAGATCCATACAGAGTCAGTGAAAGTGAGCGACAAGTGACTGTCGAAGCGGGCATCCAAGGAGGATGGTGGAGTCATTGGTCGGGAAAGGTGCTTCGGGGGATAGCGCTAGTTTGACTCGGCTCAAAACTTAATATTTTCAAACATAATCGTTTGCCCACCCTTTAAAAATTGTCTTTTTGTTTGCCCACACTTAAAATAAATATTTTCGTTTGCCCACCTCTTAAAACTAAATATTTTCAATCAAAATCGTTTGACCACCCTTAAAAATGGTTTTTATCGTTTGCCCACCCTTTAAAAATAGTTTTTTTCATTTGCCCACCCTTAAAAAAAAATTTTTCGTTTATCCACCTCTTAAAACTAAATATTTTCAAACAAAATCAGTTGACCACCCTTCAAAAAAGGTTTTTATCGGTTAAGACTAAATATTTTCAATTAAAAATTACTCTCAGTAAGTTGTGGAGCCAGTTCACACGCACACGTGGTACTTGCCGCATTGACAATAAATACATACGTACATATTCTTTTTCTAATTCCTTCTTATTCCTCACGGGAACTTAGGGTTTTTACGAGAGCCTTCCATCTAATTTTGTTTTGTGCTGTCTGTTTAGCATTTTCCCATGCGATGTTTATTTGGGCAAGTTCTCCTGCTTCCTCCTCCTCCTGCTTCCTCCTGCTTCCTTGGGGGTTCCAGTCCAGTGCCATCCTTACTATGCTACTAGGGTTTCTCCTGAGAGCGTGCCCTATCCACATCCATTTCTTCTTTCTTATTTGATATGATGGTGCCAAGGTATGGGAAACTGTTGACGAACTCGATTGGGTTCCCATGTATGATGATGTTTCCTTGGTAGGAGTGGTTGAATCGCAAAGCTTTTGTTTTTGCTTTTATTTTTGTCATCACTTTTCCCCTGTATATCGCCGAGTCTATGAGAGATAAGACAGATGTCGTCTGCATAGTCCAAGTCCTCAAGGTGTCTGGCGAGGCTCCACGTAATTACGCGCTTGGACGAGCATACTTGCTCATTAACTCGTCGACCACGATGTTTAAGAGTAGAGGTAATAGAGGGCATCCTTGCCGAATTCCGGTGTTCGTCTGGAAAGGTTTTCTTGTTTTCCCGTTGTGCAGTACCGCCAAGTTGGCATCGTCATACATCGATTTGATGATTTGACGATTTGATGATAGCGATGAGGTTCGCAGGTACTCCTTTCCTTGCAAGTGATCGCCATATTGCTGTCCTTTTAACTGAGTCGAACGCCTTCTAGAAGTCGATGAACAGGAGGTAAAGCGGGGCTCTCCATTCCACATTCACAGCCATTCCTGGCTCGGTAATTATGCGTAGTGTGTTTGCGTGGTCTACGCAACTCCTGTGTGGTCTAAAGCCTGCCTGTTCTTCTCGGATTGTTGGCTCGATTTTTTCCTGTAGGCGTTCGTTCAGCAGTGTAGCTAGAATTTTATAGCTAGTGTTGAGCAGTTATCCCTCTCCAGTTGTTGCAGTCGCAGAGGTCCCCTTTCTTGGGGAGCTTCACGATGATTTAGCTTTTCCAGGAGTCAGGTACAGTCTCGCCATCCCATATGCGTGCGAAATGTGTATGCAGCGTATCAGCCATCAGCTGAGTATCAACTTGAAGCAGTTCGTCTGGTATGTTGTCCTCGCCGGCTGCCCTGTTGCGCTTTAGCTTCTTTATTGCATTCACAATCTCTCTTACATGCGGGCGTGTAGGGGGTATCCTGGTATTTCCACTTGGTGGCGCAATGCTTCTATAGTCCGTAGCCACGTTTGGTGATGTGGTGTGGCTAATCCCCATGAAGTGTTGGCGCCACCTCCGTATCTGTGCTTCAACATTGGATAAGAGGTTGCCTTCTAGGTATCCGACTTTCTGGTTCCGTCTGTGGTGGGTTCCGGCAATCCGTGCAATCTGCTGGTATAACGAGCGCATGTTGTTCTCGCCGGCTGCTCGTTCTGCGTCTGTCGCAAGTCTATCCAGTAGCGCTCGTTTGTCCTTTCTGGCCGCTCTTTTCACAGCTTTGCACAGTTTGCGATATTCATCACGATTCTGTGTGAGCTGGTCCGCCAGAGGCTTCAGATTGTTCCTCCTTCTAATCAGGTCCCAGGACCCTTCAGATATCCAGTCCGCTTATTTGCTCGGCTGCGGTTCTTAGCTGTCTGCAGGTGTGCTCGTCGTCCAGGTTTTGTTTTCAAAGGCGCTTGAAGATCAGCCTGGCTTTAACCATGAGTGCTCGTGTGCTTTCGCCAACTTTCAACACATGTCCGCAGCAAACTGAACCGTTTCTAGTCCCGCCGAAAATTTAAAATAAATGAGAACGCTATAGTCGAGTTCTTCGATTAACAGATACCATAAAAATTTTTCAAAACTGGGGATGTAGCAAAAAATATTTGGCATATCTATTGAAATATACAACACTAATAAAACAATGAAAACATAGTTTTCAAAAGTGTGGACGTTGCAGTTTTGGGTGGTTTGTGCACGTTTGAGTGGGCGTGGAAAATATATTATTGTTATATCGATGGATAAGGCCATGAAAAATAGGAAAAGTAAACACATTTAGGAAATTTACAAACCTAATCAACAAATTTTAAAATATCAAAACATTTATGAAATGTGTGCGCGTGGCAGTTTAAGGCGGTTAGAGTGGGCGTGGCAAAAAGTTTTTTGCTAATTGATTGAAATTTTCAAGTCTAATTAATCAATGCAAAATATCAAAACAGTTTTTAAGTGTCTAGGCGAGACAGTTTTAGCGGTTTATGGGCATTAAGTGGGCTTGGCAACTTCAGTTTACAAACTATCGAGCCGTCTATGTCTCTGTCAACTTAAGTTTACAAACTATCGAGGCGTCTATGTCTCTGGAATCTGCATGTCTAAGCTCAATTCTCTTGTTTCTGAGATCTCGACGTTTATAAGGCCAGATCGAGTAACGGGTATATTTACCACGGTTAATGTAAGACAATTCATATATAGATGTATTTGAAAAAAATGATGGTCCGAATCAGTTCAGATCTAATATTAATTTGTCTTAATGTTAGCAAACCATCCTCTTTAATCACAGACGCAAGTTAACGTATATATTTACAAAAGAAAGGGATAACACTTGACATGACTCTGAATAAAATTAAATCTTTACTGCTTTTTTTGTTTGAAGAAAGAGATGACATTGTCAGTAAAGCTATCACCTTTGGCACTGAAAAGTGTCGAGAACTTGACGTTGAGATTGAAAATCGACAAAGACGCAGAAAGAGAAAACTTTTACCAGGTGAGCTAGCCACAGAATCCCACTTGACCGTCCTAGAGGAAAATCGAAGATCAATGTACGAGTGTTTGGATCGTTTCGTTCAGGAACTTCAAGAGAGGTTAAGCGCAACACAGAAAATTTCTGATACATTCCAAGTGATCCAGTCTAATTTTCTCATGACTGCGTCGGAGACAGATATTTCATCTGCTGTAAAAGAACTAAATCTTGTGTATGATGATTTTGATGAAGAGATTTGTCAGGAAGTGAAAAGATTGCGGAGAAATATTCGAGTGACGAATACAACGATCGAAACAGCCAGTTCATGGACGACAAAGGAAACGCTTCAGTTTATCGTCACGTGGGACTTCAATGAATCTTTGCCAAATCTTTGCCTCATTTTGAAGTACTTTTTAACTATATGTGTATCAGTAGCTTCATGTGAAAGAAGTTTTTCGAAATTGAAACTCATTAAAAATTACTTGAGGTCTACGATGTGTGAACAAAGATTAAACAGTCTTGCCATTTTGTCGATCGAGAGAAACATCGCGTCGACAATAGATTTCGACGAAGTAATTAACAAATTCGGTTCACTTAAAGCAAGAAAGCATAAATTTCAATTTGTTTGATTGTAAAACGCTCGTGTCGAATTGTAATTTAATATTCTGAATAAATTTATTTCTTGTCAAAGAATTTCATTAATTGATAATCATTTTATGACGAATTTATGAAAAGCTGAGGCGGCCCCCCGACTTAAACCCGCCCCGGGCCACAAGTGTCCTTAGTCCGCCACTGACGGGTATAAAAGTTCTGAATACCGAATTTAAACACTTAATGCTCTAAAACAACGTAGGTCAATTTTTTAGGAAGAAAGCGTTTCCGACGCCAACTCTATTGAAAATTATTCATTTTTGTTCATTCAAAATGCTAAAAACGAGTTTCTCGACTATCAGGCATCTTTTTTCTTTAGCATAGCGACCAAAAATAATGAAAAAGAACACGAAAAGTTTTCAAATGTAAGCGTGGCAGTTTCAGCCAGCTTGTGGGCGTAAGAGCACATTTTCGAAGTATAGATCTTTTACTCTATGAGTACCAGAAGAACACATTAAACGACAATCATTTAAAACACACCTCATGCTTAATACAACGCAGAAATTGTGAGTTTTATTAAATAAAAAAAAACAAACATATATATTCTTTAGTCATTTATAAAAACTATATTAATTATATGTAATTACTTTTTATTAATCAGGAAGGATTATTACGCTTGTTAGATCGTAATCGCGCCAATCCTGTGCGTTCTTCTTCCTCATCGCTTGTATACTGATTAATGCTGGTTCCACTAGCACTTCCAACTCGAGCTGAAGACGTTGCCTGCATGAGTTCTTGGTCTGGTGCATTGCGGTTTTCATAAAGCAAGACTTGTAGCGTTTCTTCATATATACGAGCTTCCGGAAATTCAACTTTGGTATGCTTTCTGTCAGTCGCATAAACTATTGAAGTGCAACATACTTCAGCCACTTTTTTGCCGTGTCCGTAAAATGACCAGCAACAGATTTCACTAGGCCCAATTACGTCTTTAATGAACAAAATTCGTTCATTAAAGCGCAAAGAAAGCTTATCAAATAGTTCAATATTTTTTAATAAGTTGTCATCTGATGTACTTGTGTATGAATACTTGTTATTCTGCCGCTGTACCACAAGAATGACAGCCGGCTTTGAAGAAACGCTTAATAAATGTTGCTCTTCTTTTTGTGAGGTTATAAGTGGAATGCGACAAATTGGCTTTGGCTCCTGATGCGCATATAGCGCTCGTTCACAAGAAATAGCTAACTCGGTAATGCAGTAGTATTTGGCTTCGGCAAGCAATTCAGCAATTTCCCTGTTAGTTTCGGGTAACGGAACAGTACCATCTCTTAAAAAATTAAGAATAATACCAAAATGATTTCCACAGCGGTCGATTAAAATCCATCCTAGAAATTCGTTTATTAATATTATTTCGATAAAGAACATATAACAAACCTTCCGAATCAGTCAGTACTTCCATTCTGCCACTAAACATTGCGCTTAGCATTGTGTCATTATTTTTTGTAAGTGTCCCAATTGTGGTATAATATAAATGACCTCCAACATTTAGTTTCAAGTATTGGGAGGAATGGCCTTTTAATAAAATTTTGTGGTCACCTGACATTGATTCCGACATTGATATTTTTGTTCTCTAGCTTTTAGGCTTCAGCTACCGCATTCTCATGACTTAATCAGTCGTTCCTCATTCGTTAATGTAAATTTGCCGACAATATTTATTGGGAATAAGAAATGGTAAAATAGTACTGTTGTTTCACTGTAAATATATATATAGGTATTTTTTTAGCTAGCTTAATAATGTAAGAAATTATCGATATAAGAAGGATTCATCGATTTCATTACATTACGTACGGAACTGTTCAGTCAAAAGTAAGTCTGTACTAGACAATACACCAAACAACATAAGTTTTGTAAAATAAACCTTTTTTTTGTGTGGTTGAAAATAAGAATGATCTTGCTTGCACTAGGTAACACAAATACATAAAATAGCGCAGTGGCAAAACATTTTAGACATATTTAATTATATTTGAAGAGAGTTTAAAAATCGTGTTTCAAACAGTACATAAGGATTATTACCATTTTACATTTTTTTTCTAGCAGTGACCATATTTACAAAAGTTAGATTATTAAGGTAATTTTGGGTGAATCGCATTAAACAGAGCTCCTTTTAGTACATGGTTATAATACAATTTAAGAACATCTTTTGTTATTGTAATGCAAGGGAAACTCAATTATTAAAAATAGTGTGGTAATGTATATATGCCCGTCACATTTTAAAAATAGTTTTTTTCAGATAGCTGCCGTATTTTGTAGCGAGCAGAGCAGAACACTAAAATCCGTTTATTGCATCTGGCGCCCACATCGTCATTATCCAGGCAGTATATAAAAAAAAGCAGTATGAGTAGAAATGGGATCTGCCGCCTTTGACCGAGAAGAAAAACCCCTCGAATTCCTGGAGCAGGGTGAGTGGTCGCAAACAAGAACGGCTTGGACGTAAACATGATTCCCCGAGCAATACCGGAATTGATGCAGGGGAATGCTCTGAATCCATTTCGGCTGAGTTCAGACATTATCCCCTGTAGGCAAGGTGAGGCAAAGCAAGCAAGGGTTTAGGGAACCATTCAAGGACTACATTGTCGAGACGCAGACCCTAAGACGCCTTAAACGCTAGATATTATTAAGGAGAACTGCACGCCAGACCTACGAATAGCGTTGAGATCCTACCACCTGGACAACCTAGAGACAATCATAATCCTGCACAAGGAACGGAAAGCTTTTGCGGAAGAACACAAATTTAGACGAAACAAGGCCCACGCCGGAGCACAGGTCACGTGTAGAAGGTGTGAGAAAGCAGACAAACAAGGCATGACCAGTGGGCACAATATAACCCGATTCAGTCCAGACGACAGAACCCAACTCTATGAAGGCCGCCAGTTACTGCCCAGAGACACAATAGAACGACACCCGGTGGCGACCCCCAAGAATCTAAAAATTCAAGGGAAGATTAATGCAAACGTAGGCTAACTCCTCGAAATGGGACTCATAAAGCACTCGAGGAGCCCGTACAGCTCGCCCATAGTCAGGGTGAGGAAGAAAACGGGAAAATGGAGACTTTGCGTGAACTTCAAGCAGATAAACGCATAATCCATTAAGGGACATAAGATCTCTGAAGGAATCAAGCCGAGGGTTCACTGCATTCACGGCGACAGGGAAAGGGCTGTTACAGTGGCGAGTAATGCCGTTTGGATTACACTCTGCATCGACCACTGGCACTGGACAAGGTGATTGGACTGGAAATGTCGCCACATTCCTTTGCGTACCAAGATGACATCATCGTAATTGGTCGCACCCTAGATGAAAACAAAAGAAGAACGAAAACCTAAGGATAAACCAAAGAAAAGGAAAGATGTTCATCCTGCTAACGGAAGCCAGCGACTACGGGATAGTAGCAATTTTTTCACTGGACACCGAAAAAGCTGTTTCCTACACTAACTGGACCCTAGTGCTTGGCAATCGTGTGGGCAATTCGATATTTTATGCTATTCTTGGAGGGCTACTATTTAAGGTGGTGAAGCTCGTAGGAAAGAATAGCCAGCTGGGCATAGAGCTACAGCAATACGACATTGAGATTGGGTACAAAAAGACCACATGAATGTAGTCACCGATGCACTATAAAGGCAGTCACTGCCAGGGTCGGTGGCCACAACACCAGAGGCACTACGAAGAACGCAGGAGAATGAGGCCAAAGCAGAATGGATTACAGAAATTTTTATACAAATCCCGAAAGAGCCCTAGTATGTGACAACTTCGTCGAACCATTCCCAAGGTGGAAGCATAAAAACAATATGTTGTTGGTGTTGATCAAAAGACTTTTAAAATGGCCGGAGGTCTTACCTTTGCAAACAGCCACGCGGCGTTCAAGAAGTTCCTCAACTATATGGGAATGAAGCGGCAGTTAACGGTACCATACACCCCGAAAGAGAATCCGACTGAGGGAGCGAACTACACAATGAAGTCCGGCAAAGTTCGCCGGACTGAACTAGAGGAGTTGGGATAAAAATGACCCGAAATTATGTTGGATGTAAATTCCAGTGTATCAGAGTCAACGGGCTACTCACCGTCGTTCTTGACACAAGGCCGCGAGCCGAGGCTACCGGACGCACTATACGTCAGAAAAACGCTAGGTACAGAAAGGCAGCCAGAGTGGGAGGAGACAGGGGGAAAATGCATTAGAACCAACAGTACCCGAGAATGGACGGAGCCAGCATACCGCGTCAGAATAAAGGCGGAGTTCTACATCGCACGAACTTACTCAAGGCGCCGCCAGAGTCAGAGTCGGCGCTGTTGATCTCAGGAGCGTCGTCGGAATCCAGGACGGCAAGAACCAGTTAATTGCCTTCCGAAGAAAGGGGGGAAGTGAGGATTTAAAACTCCGCACAATTGCAGTTGTCTACAGCGGCAGTGTAAAACAAAGAGTTTGGAGAAAGAGATTTTGGAGACACAGAGTCTGTAGAAAGAGAGTTTGGACAAATGGAAGCTGTACAAAGAGAGTTTGAAGAAATAGTCCAGAGTTCAATTGGAGAATGAGAGTATGTTAGCACTGAAGTGGAGTGTGGAGAGCAAGAGTGAGACGGCACGAATAAAAGCGGGACAGCAGTAGAACCCTGAGTGCCGACGTGGCACAGGTAGCTGAGGTCCATTAAGATAAAGCGCGTCTAGGCTGGGACGCCTTGCTGCACCGCGAATCAAGATCAGACCCTGGCGTTGGCACGGCAAGTCCGAAAGCGTTTAAACAGGCGGGCGAAGACCCGGTCCATTAGGTCGGAGATTGCGTACGTAAACCAGGCGGTTGCTTCGAGCAGCCCAGTGCCAAGTTCCCAGCAGCGCAATCCGCAGGTCCGTCCGCACCAGCTTGAGGACAGGTTAGGGTGGAACGTACGTCATTCACTAGGCGTGTTGCTACAGGGACTGCAACGTAAACCGGGCGATTGAAAGGAGCGTTTGTGGGAATCGAACAGGCAACTGGCGGGACTTGCCAGGTCAGAGCAAGGAACAGGAGGTTGCCACTAGCAAGGTATTCGCCTTGAGAGCCCAGCACCTGTTCACCCTAGTCTAGGAACAGTAACGCTTCCCTAAGCACACAGCCCATTTCCCCACCATCCATCACGCGTAACCGCGGCAGTACCTGGGCGAGCAATCACTGAGCTAGCCGCACGTATCTCGCAGCGAATAGACCAATTAAATCAGTTCGTTACACATTGATGGGTTTATAGATTATTTATATATAATTAATTTCATACCATTACTTGGCATTACTACTGCGACTTTATTTTGCATTCATAAAAGTGTATTTTCAAATTAAATGCTCAAGAAATAAAATTAAAAACTGCTACCTACGGCACAGAAGTGACGATTACAGAGAGCGCTAATGCGTTGTTGCATCCTCCTCGATTCGGTAGTTGATCGCTAGATAATCGATTGTAAAAGTGAACAATCGCCAGTACATGCAGCCCCCAATACTGGGTCCTGTATTTATCCATCTTTGCTGACGGTGTCTGAAATGAAAAAAGCAATCATCGTACAGTATAGTTTGGGAAGGGTTATCAACATATTTTGGATACGCATCGCTTATAATTGCCTTTAGTAGTTTCGTATAGTTTAATGGTCGCTATCTGAACAATGCCATCTAGACCAGTGTGCATTTCCGTGACGCGTCTCAGACTCCACACTGTGGACCCGCCATATCATCTCTCATAATTATGTTTTATTCGCCCCTTAAATAGAACTGTCGTAGGATCCGGTGTCCGTTCAGGTAATGTGCGATAAGGGATTTATCCTGGGTGCTGGCTACTGGAAGGGCTAGTATCAAGTCTCCGATGAGAAAGTGAGTTAGGGACTGGGAATCAACATAATAATAACCACGACAAACATGTGGATTTGATGCATTCCGCAGTAGCCGCAAAGGAGTAATTTAGTAGCTTCTAGGTCGATGATTTTTCGCCTATTATTAAATTTAATACTAATTTATTCACTAATTATAAGAATTGCAAAAAATGACGACATTTTTATAAGGAACAAGGCAATTACAACCTTACATTTTGAAAAATAGGGCCGTGAAGCTTTTTGCGCTTTTAGAGAGTTATATTTTGGAAAAAGTTCTTGTAATTTCGATAAAAATTGGCAAGTCAGAAACAAAAAAAAAACGCTATAGACCAGTACCTTGAATAGTAGATTTAAATAATTTCTAGCATATCAATAGAAATTTAAAAAAAAAAAATTGGATCATATTCAAATATTTTGTAATTTTCTATATTAAGATCTGTTCATAAAAAATAAGCTCTGTTGGTATTCGCATATTTTGTCAGATAGAAGCGTCAAGGAACTTTGTATTTGTACACAATAAAATCACAAAGATAAAAAGTCACAAATTTTTCATAGAGATGTTGTCTGTGGAATTAGGCCATTAACTTCGTAACCGATAGTAAGATAATTACATTTTGTGGACCCTTTTAATAAATTGAAATGTAACAAAATACTCTTGAGATCTAGTCATACACAAAAAATTTGCTGGCCGCTGCCACAAAACGTCCATACTTAAGTTTTTTTTTTTAAAATGGTGAAAGAAGGTAATTTATATTAATTATTTAAAGTATTTTTTTTTAAAAAGAAACCACATTTTTTTAAAGGATTGATGCCGAAGCACCCTTCTAATGCAGTGAACACTTCGGCTGAGTCTATTAGAAATTCTATGACACCTAACGAACTTCAAAACGTATTTGCCAATACTCATGAACATCCGCCTAGACACACGAGAATTATTTACACAAAAAAATCTCCACAAGATGCCAATTTCCCTCACACTTGTGCTAAAAAAGTAAAAAGACGACGCAACAGTGATACGTCCAGTGAAGAAGATAGGTGGCTTACTGCCATAGAAACTGGACAACTAAACGTTGTTGATGACGAACTTAAAAAGATAAAAGATCCCAAACTTATGACAGCTCGTCAACGTGCTATTTATGAAAGGACACAGGATTCGGAGATAAATGGCTTTTTAGAAGAGCTAATTGCTCTTCCAAGTGGTTATAAAGAAAAGGAAAAGCCGCAGACTGCGGAGGAAATTCATAAAGCTCTTTTGAAATCTCAAAAACGAAAGCAACAAGCTGACGAAAGGCGAGAAAAAGATAAACTGAAGACAATGGAGCGCTTGTTAAAAAAACAGGCAACCAACAAGGACCGCACTTCAATTCGCAATAAGTCCGCACAACAGGCTTCTTATCCAAAAATGACCTATATAAGTGCTGTTAAAGGCAACTATGTAATAGTTCCCACAGGTTACGAATTTCCTTTAAAGGCACAAATCCCTCGTACACCGCCTCTTTCACAGGTGTGCTATGTAAGCGGTTGTGAAAATCGCAAGACATATAACTGTTCAACGACAAAAGTTCCATTATGCAGTCTTACATGTTATCGCAAGAACCTTTTACACAATATCAACTAAATAAGAAAAACGTCTTTGTAATCGGATTTAATTTTAATATTGATTGACAAAAAAACTGTTTATTATTTCATGTTGTTCAGTTTCAATTCGCTGTAAAAACTGCAATTCGCCTTTTAAGCGATCAAGTTCTACTGTTTGCTCAAATATCTCATATTGATAGACTTGCTGCATACTCTGGCGCTGAATAAATGCCGTTTTTAATTGATTTTGTGTACCAATAGCGCGCAGTTTTTCCTTATCGACATCCTCAGCAAAGATTTTAGATATATTACAATAATTAAACACAAACTTTTTAAAAATTGTGAATGCTTTGCTGTATTTAAAGCATTCTTGTTTAAACTTTTTTTTGCTACTGGAAAGGTTTGGAAGCTCAACTCGCACGGTGTAGATTTCATCTATAAAAACACCAGCTTTTAGAAGTTCTTCCATCTTAATGCAATTGTAAAAAATTTATACTTCCCTATGATGCGTTGCGCTGCCACTGACAAATACAGGGATCGTAAACAAAATAGCGGCGCATGTGTATATGAAAATGTATACAAAATTGCTTTATATCATTAGTATTTTTCTTTCAAACGACGAGGAATATCCATAACACAGGCGTTAGTGGCGAGGAATTCGAAGATGCCGAGGAAACCGAGTACCGAAAAATTAGCATGGTTTTTCACGGGTACTCCTCTGGAAAATACCTGTAAATACCTTTTAATATACAAAAAAATCTCCCAAAAAACGTAACAAAAAAGTTGTACAATAAATTTATTTTTTTTTTTATTTATTCTAATTTACATTATTTTTATACCCGTTACTCGTACAGTAAAGGTAAACTAGATTGTTTGAATAGTATGTAACAGTCAGAAGGAAGGGTTTCCGACCATATAAGGTATATATATTCGCGATCAGAATCAATAGCCGAGTCGATCTGGCAATGTCCGTATGAAAGTCGAGATCACAGGAACTATAAAAGCTAGAAAGTTGATTTTAAGCATGCAGACTCCAGTGACATGGAGGCAGCGCAAGACGGTCGCTGTTAATGGCAACTATGTAATAGTTCCCTCAGGTTACGAATTTCCTTTAAAGGCACAAATCCCTCGTACACCGCCTCTTTCACAGGTGTGTTATGTAAGCGGTTGTGAAAATCGCAAGACATAAAACTGATCAACGACAAAAGTTCCATTATGCAGTCTTACATGTTATCGTAAGAACCTTTTACACAATAACCAAATAAGGAAAACGTCTTTGTAATCGGATTAAATTTTAATATTGATTGACAAAAAAACTGTTTATTATTTCATGTTGTTCAGTTTCAATTCGCTGTAAAAACTGCAATTCGCCTTTTAAGCGATCAAGTTCTACTGTTTGCTCAAATATCTCATATTGATAGACTTGCTGCATACTCTGGCGCTGAATAAATGCCGTTTTTAATTGATTTTGTGTACCAATAGCGCGCAGTTTTTCCTTATCGACATCTTTAGCAAAGATTTTAGATATATTACAATAATTAAACACAAACTTTTTAAAAATTGTGAATGCTTTGCTGTATTTAAAGCATTCTTGTTTAAACTTTATTTTGCTACTGGAAAGGTTTGGATGCTCAACTCGCACGGTGTAGATTTCATCTATAAACACACCAGCTTTTAGAAGTTCTTCCATCTTAATGCAATTGTAAAAATTCAAACTTCCCTATGATGCGTTGCGCTGCCACTGACAACTACAGGAATCGTAAACAAAATAGCTGCGCATGTGTATATGAAAATGTATAAAAAATGGCATTATGACTTTAGTATTTTTCTTTCACACGGCGTTGAATTTTCATACAACAGGCGTTCGTGGCGAGGAATTTGAAAATGCCGAGGAAAACCTCGGGAATACCGAAAAATTAGCCTGGCTTTTCCCGTAAATACTTTTTAATATACAGAAAAATCTCCCAAAAAACGTAAAAGTAAGTTCTACAATAAATTCAGTTTTTCTTTTTATTTATTCTAGTTTACATTATTTTGTACACCCGTTACTCGTACAGTAAAGGTAAACTAGATTGGTTGAATAGTATGTAAAAGTCAGAAGGAAGGGTTTCCAACCATATAAGGTATATATATTCGTGATCAGAATCAATAGCCGAGTCGATCTGGCAATGTCCGTATGAAAGTCGAGATCTCAGGAACTATAAAAGCTAGAAAGTTAATTTTAAGCATGCAGACTCCAGTGACATGGAGGAAGCGCAAGTAATCAAACACGGAATCCAAGAGCAATGCTCTCCCTAAGCATCCAAGAGCAATGCTTTCCAAATACACTAGCATATGTCTTAAGCACAGAGTCTTCTCCTCAATTTCACTTACATTTAATTTTCAATCTTAAGCTGAGCATCAAACAAAAAAGAACAAAAATCGGTCTCGATACTTTAATCGTCTTTTTATTTGGAAAAAACTTTGGTTTCATCGTTGGACAACGTTTGTATACGAAACGTTTCATTTAATAGATTCAAGGCAATTTGTTGTATTCTTATATTTGTAACAGGCGCAGTCTGTCATTATAGTGTTAAAATCTATTTAATCGCTATCTAAAAAACACCATGCTTTTAGACACCCATGCGAGGTCAATATCGTGTTAAGTTTTGATTGGAACCTCGACAATTGCGCGAAACCGTGTACCGCCGTGTCAACAACAAACCTAAATTTAATATCAGGTAAATCCAATTGGTTACCTCAAAACCCCACGAAAAAGCAATAGTGCAATCCATATGAAAATCAAAATCTACCATAAGAGCAAAAACTAAAAATAAGAATACTAAGAAGAGCCCTAGTATGTGACAACTTCGTCGAACCATTCCCAAGGTGGAAGCATAAAAACAATATGTTGTTGGTGTTGATCAAAAGACTTTTAAAATGGCCGGAGGTCTTACCTTTGCAAACAGCCACGCGGCGTTCAAGAAGTTCCTCAACTATATGGGAATGAAGCGGCAGTTAACGGTACCATACACCCCGAAAGAGAATCCGACTGAGGGAGCGAACTGCACAATGAAGTCCGGCAAAGTTCGCCGGACTGAACTAGAGGAGTTGGGATAAAAATGACCCGAAATTATGTTGGATGTAAATTCCAGTGTATCAGAGTCTACGGGCTACTCACCGTCGTTCTCGACACAAGGCCGCGAGCCGAGGCTACCGGACGCACTATACGTCAGAAAAACGCTAGGTACAGAAAGGCAGCCAGAGTGGGAGGAGACAGGGGGAAAATGCATTAGAACCAACAGTACCCGAGAATGGACGGAGCCAGCATACCGCGTCAGAACAAAGGCGGAGTTCTACATCCTACGAACTTACTCAAGGCGCCGCCAGAGTCAGAGTCGGCGCTGTTGATCTCAGGAGCGTCGTCGGAATCCAGGACGGCAAGAACCAGTTAATTGCCTTCCGAAGAAAGGGGGGAAGTGAGGAGTTTAAACTCCGCACAATTGCAGTTATCTACAGCGGCAGTGTAAAACAAAGAGTTTGGAGAAAGAGATTTTGGAGACACAGATTCTGTAGAAAGAGAGTTTGGACGAATGGAACGCTATACCCGTTACTCAGCTAGTGAAAGTGCGAAGGAGAGTCTTTAACACTTACAGTTTTTGGCGGTTTGTGGGCGTTAGAGTGGGTGTGGCAAAAAGTTTTTTTGCAAATCGATAAAAATTTACAAGACTAATACGAAAATGAAAAAATATCAAAACATTTTTCAAAAGTGTGGGCGTGGCAGCTTTGGGCGGTTTGTGGGCGTTAGAGTGGGCGTGGCAACATGAATCGATAAACTTGAGCTGCTTCTATGTCTCTGAAATCTGTATGCTTAATCTCAATTCTCTAGCTTATGTAGTTCCTGAGAACTCGACGTTCATACGGACGGACATGGCTAGATCGACTCGGCTATTGATCCTGATCAAGAATATATATACTTTATATGGTCGGAAACGCTTTCTACTGTCTGTTACATACTTTTCAACGAATCTAGTATACCCTTTTACTCTACGAGTAGAGGGTATAAATATATTAGTGAAGAGACAAAAAAAAATCAAATTAGATACATACAAACTAAGATCCGTAAAACAACAAATAAAAATAAAAAGAAATTAAATAAATAAAACAAAATATAACAATATCAAATTAACTTGAGAACAACATCAAAATGACAGAAGAGAGTGCCAGAGTCGTGCCACCCCTATCAGACATCAACATGACCCAGATTGACAATGTGGAGAAGTTCAACGGTGATCCGGGCACCCTATACACTTTTGTAAGCCGAATTGACTACATACTGGCCCTTTATGTTACCGGAAACGAACGGCAACATCAGATCTTATTTGGGCATGTCGACCGCAGCATTAGCGGAGAAGTCATGTGCAGCCACCGACATCAACACCTGGCCCCAGCTAGGACGACAACTGGTACTCAACTATAAACCCCAGACCCCTAACCACATTATTTTGGAGGATTGGAGTATTCCTGGAGGAAGCAGAAAACCAGAGACAAATACTTACCAGTAAGCTTGAACTAGAACGAAATGCTGAAGAAAAAATGTATATTTAAGATTAATAACATCGAATCCTGAATTGAAAAATGACCTACACACATTTATTTAAGAATAAATAACCACAATATACCAGATTTGCGATCACTTATAAACATTTTACAAGAGAAAGGAATGTATGAACAAGCGAGTCTAACAAGCTCTTCTATTCAAAAACAAATTTCTGCTGATAAGCAACAAAAAGGCTTTTCAACCAATCCAACGTGTAAACTTTAAACTTCGAACATTCTCTAATACCCATCGAAACAATGCGTTCGATAAGAATAGGTTCACACCAGAGAACTGCAAGAGTGGCATTTTTTGCCACCCTGATCACACTCAACAATTTTGAGTGCGGGTGCCACTCACACCGGTTTTCGTGGGTACATACAAACACCCGGTCAAAATATTCGGGTGTCTGCAAACACCCTGGTGCCTGCGCACCCGAATCAATGCGGCACCCTACGTCGCGGGTACCGATCACACTCGCCACTCATAACGAAGGGTAGAGAAGGCAAACATGCAGAAAAAGGCAAGTGCCTTTTTCTCGGAAACACCCGGGTGTCTGGCAAAACACCCGGGTGTTTTGGTAAACACCCGGGTGTTTTGGTGAACACCCGGGTGTCTGGTAGACATTCGAGTGCCTGTGGTAGGTAACATACGAAAAAGAAAAGTACAGTAAGTACTGAAAAACGAAATATATTATGCCCAAAATCTGTAGATTTATGCATTCTTTTTACAGAAATTTCACCAACACGAAATAGACATTTCTTTTTTATATCTTATATTACTTGCTTTGTAAAAATTTTTAATATTTAATTCCCATATTTAATTTTGTATGTATAATTTTTCTTTTTAAAGTGATAAGAAAAAACAATAGAAATAGAATTGTCTTAATTAAGCATAAATATTATTTAATAATATATATAATATATTATAATATATATATTATATTATTTAATAATACATAAGTTTGTTTTCTGTTAAGACATTAGATACATCAAAACGCAAAAACATGTGCACGACCTTTTCCTTGGGTATTTCCATTCACCCTAAATTTTTTGGACCGTGTCTCGCTTCCACCCATACAATTTTTATGCATACAGAAAAGTACCTGCGGCCGATCCTTGCTTGCGCGTCACCCACCCTAAACTTCTTTGCACAGCAGACACCCGGGTGTTTTTGTGCAAGTACAAAAAACACCCTGGTGGCAAAACACCCGGGTGTTTGTCATTGCTAAATTTAGGGTGTCTCCAAACACCCGGGTGCGGAGACTCCCGGTGTTTAGCGGGTACACTTAGGGTGCCGGTGGCTTGCTGCAGTTCTCTGGTTCACACAACAACACCAATATCAAAATCACCAATCAACACAAAACTCAAGTTCCTATGTACCCAATCAACCAATAAAGCGATTAAGACCAGCTGATAGTGGACAGACTGGGATGAGTATTGATGAATTATTGTACCAAGAGGACGCTTTCTATCAGCAGTGTGTCCCATATGACTATTTTTACTATGCATCTTACGACCATTCGGAATATTATTCAGAATATCAGCATCAAACTGAAAACAACCAAAATTCAGAAACAACACAACAACCACATCAGATAAATACAGACGAGATAAGCAATGACAACAAAAAACCCAATGTTGGACAGACCGAAAATTTTCAGCCACATGCCTTGGAAAACCCCAATTTATAACAATTAAATAACCATTAACAATTTCACGCATATTAGAATCATACCTATACAGATTGGACCACAATTCTGCAACTCGAGCGACGCCGTCTCTTCCAGGAATCAACTGCATGACTCTCGCCAAAGGCCATCTCATTGGGAGTAGATTCTCGTTGTCCATGACTACGCCAGGCTTTGCGGTGAGCCACTTGGAGCGCTGCTGGAGCAATGTTAAGTATTCTTCCATCGCGACCAAAAGATTTGCTGAAGAAAGGAGATGCGCTGCCAAGAGTCAAGCCGATTATAGTTAAGGCCCGTTACATCTGGCTCGTCGAACGACGAAGGCTAACCACCATTGAGAAAATGCGCTGGAGTGAGGACGTCCAGATCGGCAGGGTTATCTGAAATGGAAACCACAGAAATGATGCTTGGCCGTTTTCACCGCCGCTTCCCAACCGCCATCCACCGAAATGGGGCGGCCGTGGAGGGATGATCCGCCAGGCAATCGTCTCCAAAAGGCCAAAAATCTGAACTGAGCCTTGATGTTCGCTGCTGAGAAATATCCTTCGAAGTCTCAGAAGTTCATTCTTGGCGCCCACAAAACTGGTGTCGTTGTCCGGCCAAATTTTCTTTGGCTTCCGCCGGGTGCATATGAACCTCTTGAGTCCGCACAGAAACGCAACTGTTGAGAGATCCTTGATCAGCTCCATGTGCACTGCCTTGGTTGCAAAGCATATAAATTCGCAGACGTAGCATTTAACCGCAGGCTTGTTACGAGTATACAACTTGTGAAAGAAGGGTCCACAGAAGTCTATCCCTGCAACTTCAAAAGCGTGAGAACCCTCAAGCGCTCCTTGGGAAGGTCCGCCATTATGTGCTCTATCAGTCGCGGCTTAATCCGAAAACATCTGATGCATCAGATGAAGCAGCCTGTGATTCCACAGGTGCGGCATCGGCTCGAGCTGCATTGCCTTAGCTGATAACCTGCCTTTAGGCGATTTAGACTCTTTGCCTCCATCTACTGGCGCTAAGTCTCTAAATTGCGGGCAAATTTATATGGCATGCCCTGCATTATGGCAAAGCATGCAACCAAGAGAATTTAGGGTGGTAGCAACTAGCGTCGAACGATTTTTGCCCAACTAAACGGCTGGCGTATAGGTTGCCAGGGCGCAATCCAAGGCCTCCAAAGTCCTACATCGCTGCTCCAGGAATGCCGCCCAAGTCGATTCCCACGACGGAATAAGGTTGACTAAGAAGGGATCCTCCAAGCGCTACTCCTACTTAGCTTGGCTCGCCGCATTCAGCTTTTGCAGCAGCACTTGCACCATGATGCAGCTAGCGATTTGCTCAGTGGTCGCCAAACCCTTCAATGCACGGATGTGAGCGTTAAACTTGTCCGACAATTCCCGAAGTGATGCCACTGAACCATTCCGTACTACTTTTAGATCCAGAATCTCGGTGATGTGTGCTTGAAAAACGAGGCGCCGATTATCAAATCTTTCCTGAAGAAAATCTAAAGCCGCTTCGTAGTTGCCGTTTAAGATCTTCAATGATCGGATGAATGCAATATCTGCAATGTAGCAAAGACAGAGCACCGTAACACAGATATGCCAATGAAAACCACACCCAGACCAGAACATTGCCGCGAAAAATTCATGATAGACATTTACTCATCTGAAGGCAAACATTACGTTAGTTGCATGGATATTTATTCGAAATTTGCCACATAAGAAGAAATAAAAACAAAGGATTGGTTGGAATGCAAAAATTCACTTATGCGTATATTCAACCATCTGGGCAAGCAAAAAATACCAAAAGCAGACAGAGATGGCGCGTTTTCCAGTTTGGCCATCAAACGATGGCTGGAGAGTGAGCAAATTGAATTGAAGCTTAACACAACAAAGACCGGTGTGGCGGACATAGAAAGACTTCATAAAAAAATTAATGAACAAATTCGCATAATCAAAATATCCGACTACGAAGAAATCAAATTAAGCAAAATAGAAACAATACTTAACATATACAATCACAAGACCAAAAACGAAACCACTGGACAGACCTCTGCACACAAAACATTTTCTACGCTGGACAACCAATATTAGACACCCAACAAAACAAAGAAAACAAAATAAACAGTGACAGAATGGTATACGAAGTCGCAAATTATACAGAAAGTCCTTTGGCAAGGGTGACGAGTGCCTGGCTTACGCAAGAATGGACGGTGGAGTCTTTGGGCGGCAACCACTAAGCTGGTGGTACCGTATGAAAGATCCAAATTCAAAACTAACCCGATGGAGAGTATAATTTTCCGAATTGATTTGACATAAAGTATATAAAAGGAAAAACAAATTGCGTGGCGGTCGCACTATCCAGAATAAAACTCGAGGAGACATACCTGCGCGAACAGACCCAACATAGCGCAGAAGAAGATAAAAGTGACTTGATCTTTATTACAGAAATACCTTTAAACACATTTAACAGACAGGTTATATTTTTAAAGGGACCCCCAGACATTATAATAACCAAGTATTTCTAAAAACACATAACTCAGATTTATTACGACAATATGACCAGGAAAAAAATTTTTGCGGTAAAAGGAGTCCGTTGTATATTAACAGTGAAGCAGATTTCGGGATCATTCAAGCCGCACATAAACAGACTATAAACAATAAATACACCAGACTCTTGCGTAGCATGATTTTACTAAAAAAACATAACCACTTATGCAGAATTTAAAGAATTAATCTTAAGCACTTACGAAAAACTTTTACACCCTGGAATTCAGAAAACTACAAAGCTTTTCGGCGAAGCTTACTATTTCCCCAACAGGCAACTACTTATCCAAAACATAATAAATGAATGCAATATCTGCAATGTAGCAAAGACAGAGCTCCGTAACACAGATATGCCAATGAAAACCACACCCAGACCAGAACATTGCCGCGAAAAATTCACGTTAGTTGCATGGATATTTATTCGAAATTTGCCACATAAGAAGAAATAAAAACAAAGGACTGGTTGGAATGCAAAAATGCACTTATGCGTATATTCAACCATCTGGGCAAGCAAAAAATACCAAAAGCAGACAGAGATGGCGCGTTTTCCAGTTTGGCCATCAAACGATGGCTGGAGAGTGAGCAAATTGAATTGAAGCTTAACACAACAAAGACCGGTGTGGCGGACATAGAAAGACTTCATAAAAAAATTAATGAAAAAATTCGCATAATGAAAATATCCGACGACGACGAAATCAAATTAAGCAAAATAGAAACAATACTTAACATACACAATCACAAGACCAAAAACGAAACCACTGGACAGACCTATGCACACAAAACATTTTCTACGCTGGACAACCAATATTAGACACCCAACAAAACAAAGAAAACAAAACAAACAGTGACAGAATGGTATACGAAGTCGCAAATTATACAGAAAGGCAAATTAGAAAATTCATTCAAGCCTACCAAAAATGTGGAGCAAACGGACTTCGACCATTACAAAATCACTAACAAAAATAGAGTTAATGAAAACTACAAAACACAATTCAAAAAACAGATGGAAAATAATCAAATTTTAATTCCACAGGTGCCTGGAACTTTATGACATTTGTGCTTACGCTGATCACAACAGTTAAAGGATAGCAAATTCAAATTAATAATATTGACACCAACCACGGCTACCTACTTTTTTCTGATAAACCAGTCCAGATATCATCCTCCTTTGAACATCATTGTTTGGGGATCAACTTAACCGAAATAGACACCGTAGCTGACTATTTTGAACAAGGGCTGCGTACCGACTATCATGCACCCCAAATTAAATTGTTGTACAATAAGATGAAAAGAGAACTAACTTGAATAACCCTGCAACATAGAAATAAACATTGTGGGCTCACTTGATTTGGCACACTTATTTGGCACACTTGATGAAAACGATAGAGCAGAAATACAGAAAAATCTTGAGACCCAGTCACATGACACAGTGAGGTTACATAAACTTTATGACGACGGAAAGCAGAAGATACAGAAATACGAAAATGACAACATCATCTTTATTACCCTTTTATACGATCTTATGTTTACAGAATACATAGAGGACCTGGAAATGGGAATGCAGCTTTTCAGCCTAGGACTGTTTAACCCCAAATTACTAAACTACGACAAGCTTGAGAATGTAAACAGCCAAAATATTTTGAACATTAAAACATCCACTTAGATCGATTACAATGCTAACCAATTATTAATAATGTTCCACATACCCATTACCTTTTCATTAATTAACACAATCAAAATAATCCCTTACCCAGATTTCAATCGATTTGCCAAAATACTTTTGGCCACGCCCACTCTAACTCCCACAAACCGCCAAAAACTGTCAGTGTGGAAATTTCTCCTTTGCACTTCCACCAGCTGAGTAACGAGTATCAGATAGTCGGGGAACTCGACTATAGCGTTCTCCCTTGTTTTTGTTGAACATAATCATTTTTTTTTGCAAGGCCTTTTATTATTAATACAGCTTGTAAAGCGAAATCTCATTACGCAGCCTTTCATAATTGCAGCTTGTCAAGAGATCTCAATCTCTCTCTGGACTCAGCTTCTATTCACCGATATTTCTTTTTCTGTGGTTTATGTCGTTGAAATTTTTTGGCCACTCTCGTAAACGTGGAAATTGGCAAGGGCTTAAAGTTGGAACGATTTATAGCTTTATATTAATTTGATGTAGAAAATCTATGATGTGTGTAATAGGTAGATGTCATGATTTTTTTCCAGGCCTGAAAAGTGTTGTCTAGCAGTGTTGTACTTTGAACAGCTGAATAAGATGGGGGATGCGTTATTAAAAACGTTACATTGGTCACATATGTTATTGTTTGTAACGTGCATTTTGTTTAAAGTGTAATTGTCAAAAGCGTTATCGCTGAGCAGTCTGTTTTATTACTATTTTAATTTTACAATTGGGATTTTGAAACCATGGTTTTTATTGTTCCTGGGAAAAGTGTGCAGTAGCCCCGCTGTTTGTTTGCCGCAAATTCTGCGTACTTCTTTTCCCAGTCCTCTTGTATTATTCTGTGTGTTTCAGCCATGGCATCTTGTGAGGACCCCTTTTAGGCCCCTCATCCTATAAATAGTATAATTAGAATAGGATTAATTGGTAGGGTTAGGGCTTAGGGTTAATTGGTAAAATAATTGTTAGGATAATATGAATAGGATTTGGGATTTAGGGTATACATATAAGTTAGAATAAGAGACTAGGAAAAAACCCATGAAGGGCACATAGACTGACCACCCCGCCCACACACACCCACCCGCGCGCCCGCGCAACATAAAGCCCGCAACACCGGCAAAATGGGTCCAGCAACACCGCAAGATCAGGACCGCAATACCGGCGGCCCAGCCCCGAAACACGGGCCCAGCAACACCGCAACTTCAGGCCGCAACACCGGCGGCCAAGCCCAGCATTACGGGCCCAGCGACGCAACGCAGGACATTATCGGCAGATACCACAGAGGCAGAGCCACATTGACGCAACGCACGACATTATCAGCAGAGCCCCACGAAGCAACGCACGACATTATCTGCAGAGTCAACAGCGGCAGAGCCACAGCAGCGCAACGCACTACATTATCGGCAGAGCCCACAGTGGCAGAGCCACCCGACGCAACGCTCGACATTATCGGCGGAGCCAAAGATGGACGAACCGCTGCCCGCCGATCAATTTGTACAATTTGTAAATACCAGTGGCCATGTGAACAGGAGTGTGACTCCGACCGCCCCGACTGGAAGATTATAGGAAGATCAGGACGAAGGACATCTGAGACTGGCGGCCATCATGGATAGGCTGGCCACTATCCCGAGGGAGTAAATTTGGGAAGAGTCGGCCCAACCCGGGAGAGGCTTAGTTCTCCACATTAAGTTTCAAATTCAAAGATTTTTGCCAAGACTTTGTCCCTTGTTCCGGTTGGCAAAACACCCGGGTGTTTTTTAGCGCCTCAAATAGAGTGTCAAACAAGAGAGAACGCTATAGTCGAGTTCCCCGACTATCTGATACCCGTTACTTAGCTATTGAAAGTCCGAAGGAGACTCTTCAGCACTGACAGTTTTTGGCGGTTTATGGGCGTTAGAGTGGGCGAAGCAAAAAGTTTTTCTGCAGATCGATAAAAATTTTCATTACCAACAAAACAAAGCAAAAATATCAAAACATTTTTCAAAAGTGTGGGCCTGGCAGCTTTGGGAGGTTTGTGGGCGTTAGAGTGGGCGTGGCAAAAAGTTTTATTGCAAATCGAGAAAAGTGTACAAAACTAATAAAAAAATGAAAAAATATTAAAACATTTTTCAAAAGTGTGGGCGTGGCAGTTTTGAGCGGTTTGTGGGCGTTAGAGTGCGCGTAGCAACATGAATCGACAAACTTGCGCGGCCTTATGTCTCTGGAGTCTATGCTTAATCTCAGCTTTCTAGCTTTTGTAGTTCCTGAGATCTCAGCGCTTATACGGACGGACAGACGGACATGGCCAGATCGACTCGGCTATTGATTCTGATCAAGAATATATATACTTTATAAGGTCGGCCACGCCTACTCTAATGCCCACAAACCGCCAAAAACTGTCAATGTTGAAGACTCTCCTTCGCACATTCACTAGCTGAGTAACGGGTATCAGATAGTCGGGGATCTCGACTATAGCAGTTTCTCATGTTTTTATATGGAACGTCGCAATAGCCGGTTGAATAATAAAAAATTTCGTCGGTATAAGCGGTTTGTCGCTAAAAGCGGATACGTACTAACCGGAGGTCCGTTCATAAAACTTTGTATGGGAACGAACTGACATTATAAGCGGAGTCGTTATAACCGAATTCTACTGTATTTATTCTTTTCAATATTCTTTTCTGTAGCCATCTTTTCTTTATTGAGCGTGTTCCAAGATGTGGCGCGCTAGCGAATTCCAAGAAATGATGCGCTTGCGAGTTCGAATAATTAGTTTTATCTCTCTCACGAATCGATATTTGCCGATTCTTTCTTCCACTCTTCAAGCACTTTTTGTTTTTCCTAATTCGCCTATTCTCTTTAGACGTACGCCAAACTTCAGCGGGCTGGAGTTTCCGAGAAATTGCCGAATCTTTGTGTTCACATTTTCAAAACGAAAAATTTCCTTCTTTATTTTATATATAGCCTAATTTTAATGAAACCTGATTTTTGCGAGCTTCATCTTCTATGCCACTATAAGTCCATTTGGAATACTTACCGCAATTGAGTGTTTGACCCATTAACTAAAATTTTTTAAGGCTGTCGTCAAAAGCGGCCTTGCGGCATGAAAACTACCAAACAAATTTCCATTATATTTCGAGTTGGAATTTCTTTATTAGATTTGACGCGTAGGTGTTTTTGGTTTCTAGAAAGCTTTTGCTTCTTGGTAACTGGTTCAAACACTTTACGTGGTACATCTGCGGACATGTTTGAGGGATTCGGCGCTGGAAACCATCCGATCATTGGAGATTTCAAACGGCAATTACGAAGCGGCTTTAGAGTTGCTTCAAAATAGGTTTGATAATCGGCATCTCGTATTTTAGGCGCTCATCACCGAGATTCTGGGTCTAAAGGTAGTACGGAATGGTTCAGTGGCATAGATTTGGGTATTGTCGGACAAGTTTAACGCTCACATCCGTGCGTTGAAGGGTTTGGGCACCACTGAGCAAATCGCTGGCTGCATCATAGTGCATGTGCTGCTGCTGAAACTGGATGCGGCGAGCCAAGCTGAAGGGGAGGAGCGCTTGGAGGATCCGGTCCTTGTCAACCTTATTCCATCGTGGGAATCGATGTCTGCATTCCTGGAGCATCGATGTAGGACTTTGGAGGCCGTGGATTGCGCCATGGCAACCTATGTGCCAGGCGTTCAGGTGGGCAGAAATCGTTTGACGCTAGTTGCTACCACCCAAAATTCTCTTGGTTGCATGCTGTGCCATAGTGCAGAGAATGCCATATATTATTGCCCGCAATTTAGAGACTTTAAAGACTAGCACTTTGCCTAAACTGCCTAAAGGCAGGTCATCAGCTACGGCAATGCAGCTCGAGCCGCTGCCGCACCTGTGGAATCAGGCATCATACCCTGCTCCATCTAGATGGTCCGCCTTCCTCGCAGCCACATGTTCCGGTCTCTTCAATCTCCCACACTCTCCCACAATTCTGCCCCGCTTTCGACTTCTTCTTCTCTAATAGCCCAGGATCTCGGTAGTGACCTTGTGCTGCTAGCCACTGCAACCGTTCTAGTGCAGAATCGGTCGGGACTGTTCGTTCCCTGCAGGGCCTTGTTAAATTCTGGCTCTCAATTGCACTTGGTCACCTCTCGGTTTGCAAATCAACTGCAACTTAAGAGGTCGAAGTTGTTTGGCTCCGTCACTGGAATCGGGGATTCCAATTTCGCGACTGATGGATTCTCGGTAGGGATTGCGATGCGGTCTGTCACTTCGAGTTTCTCAACGAGCATAACAGCAGTTATCGCTCCCAATATCACGGATTGCCAGCCAAGCTTTAATGTGGACATTGAAGACTGGAAGATTCTAGAAAACCTGCAGCTCGCCGACCCGGAATTTCATAAGGTTCAGCGTGTTGCCCTGTTAATAGGAGCTAGCCTGTTTTATGAGCTGCTGTGCGTAGGTCAGATAAAGTTGTTGCTTGGGCTGGGTTGTGTCTGGAGGCTGCGCGCGCCCATGCGGTAGCCCCTTAATAGCTTCACGCGTTCCTTCTGCAGCTAGCGAGGAAAACAGCATTGAAGTTGTATTTGATTCACTTCTGCAGCGCTTTTGGGAGGTGGAAAATTGTCCCGGCCCAATAGTTCAAGCCACTAAGGATGAGCGATTGCCAGCTGGCGATTACTCGGTACGTTTGCCGCTAAAACCCCATTTGGATTCTTTAGGAGATTCCTATCTTCAGGCTGTGGATAGAGAGATTCTTGTCGCTGGAAAGGAAGCTTACAAAGCACCCTGGCTTAAATATTCGGCGTTCATGAAGAAATATCGTCATCTGGGACATATGTCGCCTGTGCCTGCTCAGCTCGTGCCGATATTTTTTGCCACATCACTGCATCATGGAGGAGGATAGCTCTACCACCAAGCTTCGCGTTGTTTTGATGGATCACCTGCCACTTCCACCGGTTACTCGCTTAACGATGTGTTAATGGCCGGCCCGGTCATCCAGCCCAAGCTCTTTCACATCCTAATTCGATTTCGCTCGCACCCAGTTGCCGTAACAAGAGACATATGTAAAATGTACCGATGTGTAAGGGTCTCGCAGGAAGATAGCTATTTGCAGTGCATTGTGTGGATCGATGACCTCCAAGTATACAAACTCGACACGGTAACTTGCAGCAGTTATCAATCGATGAGCAGGCAGCGTTTCTCGTTGGATCAGCAATTCTTCGGCGCTATTTTTACGTGGATAATCTTGTCTCCGGCTCTGGCACCGTAAAGGATGCTATCAACATAATGCAGCAGACGGCTGGCATTTTTGCGAAGGGCAAGCTCAAGCTAAGGAAATGGTGCTCCAACATTCCGCTTCTGCTGGAGGGTGTGCCCGCCGAGGACAAGGAGACGTTTATGAAGTTTGAAGATGGTAGCGATTTCACCAAAACTTTAGGTCTCGCTTGGAATCCCTCCTCCGACCAGCTATTGTTTTCGTTCTCTGCCTTTCAGTCGCCATTGGGACCCTGCAGGCGCTCTGTTTTGTCTGCGGTTGCTAAATTTTACGATCCTCTCGGACTGGTCGGTCCTGTAATCACAAGGTGTAAAATCTTTTTGCAGCAGCTCTGCAAGGAAAAGCTGCCAAGGGATGAAAGCCTCCCGGAAACTCATATCACGAAATGGCTTGACATATGTCGCAGTTTTGAAACAATAAGTCATGTTAGTTTCCCTCGGTTCGTGTTTAGCGCAGAGTCTGGTCTTGAGGTGCATGGTTTTTGTGATGCAAGCATTAATGGCTATGGATCCTGTGTTTATGTGGTTTCTAAACGGAATCAAAGTTTTAGCCATTTGCTTTGTTCGAAGTCGCGCATAGCTCCGTTGAAGACCATAACATTACCAAAGCTGGAGCTTTGTGGTGCGGATTTTCTGGTTAATATCATGAGGGGAATAGTTAGCTTGAAAGTATTTAAAGGACGCTACTATTGTTGGTGCGACTCGGCGGTGGCACTCTTTTGGATCCGAGATGAGCCCGCCAGGTTCAACATATTTGTGACAAATAGGGTTGCTACCATTCAGGAGCTGACAGATGCCACGGCTTGGCGTTATGTTCCAACAGCGTTAAATCTGGCTGACATCTTATCCAGAGGAGACCTCCCGTCTGAGCTTAGCGAGTCGTCACTCTGTGTTCATGGACCCGCCTATCTTACGGAGCCTGAAAGAGTTTGGCCAACAGCTGTTTGTCCTGACAAACCGGTGCTTGAGCTTCGTCGAAGTGTGTTCATCGTAAAGTCGCCGTACGTGGATGTAATTGCTAGCTCCAAATTTGCAAATTCTTACCCCTCACTTGCATACATCTACAAATTTTGTAATGGAGTTGGAATTTCTTTATTAGATTTGACGCGTAGGTGTTTTTGGTTTCTAGAAAGCTTTTGCTTCTTGGTAACTGGTTCAAACACTTTACGTGGTACATCTGCGGACATGTTTGAGGGATTCGGCGCTGGAAACCATCCGATCATTGGAGATTTCAAACGGCAATTACGAAGCGGCTTTAGAGTTGCTTCAAAATAGGTTTGATAATCGGCATCTCGTATTTTAGGCGCTCATCACCGAGATTCTGGGTCTAAAGGTAGTACGGAATGGTTCAGTGGCATAGATTTGGGTATTGTCGGACAAGTTTAACGCTCACATCCGTGCGTTGAAGGGTTTGGGCACCACTGAGCAAATCGCTGGCTGCATCATAGTGCATGTGCTGCTGCTGAAACTGGATGCGGCGAGCCAAGCTGAAGGGGAGGAGCGCTTGGAGGATCCGGTCCTTGTCAACCTTATTCCATCGTGGGAATCGATGTCTGCATTCCTGGAGCATCGATGTAGGACTTTGGAGGCCGTGGATTGCGCCATGGCAACCTATGTGCCAGGCGTTCAGGTGGGCAGAAATCGTTTGACGCTAGTTGCTACCACCCAAAATTCTCTTGGTTGCATGCTGTGCCATAGTGCAGAGAATGCCATATATTATTGCCCGCAATTTAGAGACTTTAAAGACTAGCACTTTGCCTAAACTGCCTAAAGGCAGGTCATCAGCTACGGCAATGCAGCTCGAGCCGCTGCCGCACCTGTGGAATCAGGCATCATACCCTGCTCCATCTAGATGGTCCGCCTTCCTCGCAGCCACATGTTCCGGTCTCTTCAATCTCCCACACTCTCCCACAATTCTGCCCCGCTTTCGACTTCTTCTTCTCTAATAGCCCAGGATCTCGGTAGTGACCTTGTGCTGCTAGCCACTGCAACCGTTCTAGTGCAGAATCGGTCGGGACTGTTCGTTCCCTGCAGGGCCTTGTTAAATTCTGGCTCTCAATTGCACTTGGTCACCTCTCGGTTTGCAAATCAACTGCAACTTAAGAGGTCGAAGTTGTTTGGCTCCGTCACTGGAATCGGGGATTCCAATTTCGCGACTGATGGATTCTCGGTAGGGATTGCGATGCGGTCTGTCACTTCGAGTTTCTCAACGAGCATAACAGCAGTTATCGCTCCCAATATCACGGATTGCCAGCCAAGCTTTAATGTGGACATTGAAGACTGGAAGATTCTAGAAAACCTGCAGCTCGCCGACCCGGAATTTCATAAGGTTCAGCGTGTTGCCCTGTTAATAGGAGCTAGCCTGTTTTATGAGCTGCTGTGCGTAGGTCAGATAAAGTTGTTGCTTGGGCTGGGTTGTGTCTGGAGGCTGCGCGCGCCCATGCGGTAGCCCCTTAATAGCTTCACGCGTTCCTTCTGCAGCTAGCGAGGAAAACAGCATTGAAGTTGTATTTGATTCACTTCTGCAGCGCTTTTGGGAGGTGGAAAATTGTCCCGGCCCAATAGTTCAAGCCACTAAGGATGAGCGATTGCCAGCTGGCGATTACTCGGTACGTTTGCCGCTAAAACCCCATTTGGATTCTTTAGGAGATTCCTATCCTCAGGCTGTGGATAGAGAGATTCTTGTCGCTGGAAAGGAAGCTTACAAAGCACCCTGGCTTAAATATTCGGCGTTCATGAAGAAATATCGTCATCTGGGACATATGTCGCCTGTGCCTGCTCAGCTCGTGCCGATATTTTTTGCCACATCACTGCATCATGGAGGAGGATAGCTCTACCACCAAGCTTCGCGTTGTTTTTGATGGATCACCTGCCACTTCCACCGGTTACTCGCTTAACGATGTGTTAATGGCCGGCCCGGTCATCCAGCCCAAGCTCTTTCACATCCTAATTCGATTTCGCTCGCACCCAGTTGCCGTAACAAGAGACATATGTAAAATGTACCGATGTGTAAGGGTCTCGCAGGAAGATAGCTATTTGCAGTGCATTGTGTGGATCGATGACCTCCAAGTATACAAACTCGACACGGTAACTTGCAGCAGTTATCAATCGATGAGCAGGCAGCGTTTCTCGTTGGATCAGCAATTCTTCGGCGCTATTTTTACGTGGATAATCTTGTCTCCGGCTCTGGCACCGTAAAGGATGCTATCAACATAATGCAGCAGACGGCTGGCATTTTTGCGAAGGGCAAGCTCAAGCTAAGGAAATGGTGCTCCAACATTCCGCTTCTGCTGGAGGGTGTGCCCGCCGAGGACAAGGAGACGTTTATGAAGTTTGAAGATGGTAGCGATTTCACCAAAACTTTAGGTCTCGCTTGGAATCCCTCCTCCGACCAGCTATTGTTTTCGTTCTCTGCCTTTCAGTCGCCATTGGGACCCTGCAGGCGCTCTGTTTTGTCTGCGGTTGCTAAATTTTACGATCCTCTCGGACTGGTCGGTCCTGTAATCACAAGGTGTAAAATCTTTTTGCAGCAGCTCTGCAAGGAAAAGCTGCCAAGGGATGAAAGCCTCCCGGAAACTCATATCCCGAAATGGCTTGACATATGTCGCAGTTTTGAAACAATAAGTCATGTTAGTTTCCCTCGGTTCGTGTTTAGCGCAGAGTCTGGTCTTGAGGTGCATGGTTTTTGTGATGCAAGCATTAATGGCTATGGATCCTGTGTTTATGTGGTTTCTAAACGGAATCAAAGTTTTAGCCATTTGCTTTGTTCGAAGTCGCGCATAGCTCCGTTGAAGACCATAACATTACCAAAGCTGGAGCTTTGTGGTGCGGATTTTCTGGTTAATATCATGAGGGGAATAGTTAGCTTGAAAGTATTTAAAGGACGCTACTATTGTTGGTGCGACTCGGCGGTGGCACTCTTTTGGATCCGAGATGAGCCCGCCAGGTTCAACATATTTGTGACAAATAGGGTTGCTACCATTCAGGAGCTGACAGATGCCACGGCTTGGCGTTATGTTCCAACAGCGTTAAATCTGGCTGACATCTTATCCAGAGGAGACCTCCCGTCTGAGCTTAGCGAGTCGTCACTCTGTGTTCATGGACCCGCCTATCTTACGGAGCCTGAAAGAGTTTGGCCAACAGCTGTTTGTCCTGACAAACCGGTGCTTGAGCTTCGTCGAAGTGTGTTCATCGTAAAGTCGCCGTACGTGGATGTAATTGCTAGCTCCAAATTTGCAAATTCTTACCCCTCACTTGCATACATCTACAAATTTTGTAATGGAATTCGTCATCCGACACATTCAAGAGGGTACTCAGATGATGCTGCGTTTGGTGCAGCGCGCGCTCATTTATGGGAGGACATGCAGTCCCTAAAAACGCTGGAAAGAGTTTCCTCGTCTAGTCCCATATCCTCGCTTTCGCCGTTCCTGGATTAATTTGGACTTCTTAGAGTAGGCGATCGCCTCCGGAATTCGTCATTGGATTTTGATGGCCGCCACCCGAAAATCCTTCCAAGGTCCAATCCAGTGACTCTGGCGATTATTTCGCATTACCATGAAACCAATCTTCATGCCGGACCTCGAGCTTTTCTGAGTGCAATTCGATCCCAATATTGGCCTATTGTGAGGAGGAAGACGGTTACCAAGGCCGTAAGTAAATGCATCAGATGTTTTCGGATTAAGCCGCGACTGATAGAGCACATAATGGCGGACCTTCCCAAGGAGCGCTTGAAGGGTTCTCACGCTTTTGAGGTTGCAGGGATAGACTTCTGTGGACCCTTCTTTCACAAGTTGGATACTCGTAAAAAGCCTGCGGTTAAATGCTACGTCTGCGAATTTATATGCCTTGCAACCAAGGCAGTGCACATGGAGCTGATCAAGGATCTCTCAACAGTTGCGTTTCTGTGCGAACTCAAGAGGTTCAGCCGAAGCAAATTTGGTCGAACAACGCCACCAATTTTGTCGGCGCCAAAAATGAACTTCTGGAACTCAAGGCTCCGTTCAGAATTTTTGCCTTTCGGAGACGATTGACTGGCGGTTCATCCCTCCACGGTCGCCCCATTTCATTGGACTTTGGGAAGCGGTGAAAACGGCCAAGCATCATTTCTTCTGATCTGTGGGTACGGCGGTTCTGACCTTCGACGAGCTGAGGACGGTGGTGTTCCACATCTCGACAGTTATTAACTCCAGACCTTTAGTTCCCATTTCAAAGAACCCTGCCGATCTGAACATCCTCACTCCGGCGCCAGATATAACGGGCCTTAACTATAATCGGCTTGACTCTTGGCAGCGCATCTCCTTTCTTCAGGAAATTTTTTTGGTCGCGATGGAAGGAAGAATACTTGACGTTGCTCCAGCTGCGCTCCAAGTGGCGCACCCCAAAGCCTGGCGTAGCCGTGGACAGCATCGTTCTTGTTAAGGACGAGAATCTACCCCCAATGAGATGGCCTTTGGCGAGAGTCATGCAGTTGATTCCTGGTAGAGACGGCGTCGCTCGAGTTGCAGAATTGAGGACTGCGTCTGGAGTAATAAGGCGGGCAGGGAACAAGCTGTGTCTGCTTCCCCTTGAGGTTTCTGTTGGAAACCGAGCTTCCAACGGGGGGAGGATGTTGGGACATGCAGCCGCCAAAACTGTGCAGTAGACTAATGTTATACTCTTAATATTGTAAGCGGAAGTAGTCAGTAATAGCAGTTGCGATGCCCATAGTGCAAACCGCTGTTCTCGCACGAATTTATCTGTACGGCGCTCATTCCTTCTTCTCTTTGTTATCTACCGGCATTAAGCTTGGGCGCTGCATTCGGCTGTCTGTCCCGCCAGTGGTCACTTCATCGTTTTTCGGCAAAGACTCAACTTGTGAATTCGACAAAGCTCTTGGTCGGCCCTAGCTGCCATAAACAATTAACAAAATAAATAGTATCGGAAAATAGACAAAACTATCTTCGGCTATTTATTATTCGCAACAGCTATTGAAAAAGCTCAATAGCTAAACAATGTTATTTATTATTCGAAATATATTCCAAAATTGTTTATCACCTTTTGTTATCACCTGCAACAAAATTAAAATATTAAATATTTTTTTTATTAAGGGTGCGTCGATTGCCTTTTAGGAGAAAGAAAAGTCACTCCGCCACCTTTTATTGGCTTCGCCCTTTATCTCGGGTTCCGCCGTGGAAGGCAACGGCCCTCCAATAAGGAAATGGCCTGGTGTGAGGGCCAGCAAATCTGAGGGATCTTCGGACATAGGGGAGAGGGGTCTAGAGTTGAGGCAAGCCTCAATCTTAGCGAGAAGCGTCGCCAGCTCCTCAAATGTGTATTTGCGGGCTGACGTCGATTTAAGGAACAGGGTTTTGAAGCTTTTCACCCCTGCTTCCCACAAACCCCCCATATGTGGAGCCCCTGGTGGGATGAACCGCCATACGAGTCCCTGATGGCTATATGCATCAGTCACGGACTCTTTGGTAGCTTGGAGAAAGTCCCTGGAAATCAAAGTTGCCGCCCCCACAAAGGTCTTACCATTATCCGAATGGACCCGCTGAGGACAACCGCGCCTTGCTACGAAACGAGCAAAGGCCGCTAGAAATTTCTCGGTTGTTAGATCGGAAGTGGGTTCCAAATGGATAGCCTTCGTGGAAAGCACACAAACACACAAACATACCCCTTCGTTATAAGACACGCTCTCCCTGTATAATTTTTTATTTCGAAAGGGCCGGCATAGTCGACCCCCGTGTAGGTGAACGCCCTCGAGAAGGAGACTCCATTTTTTTGGGAAATCGCCCATCAGCTGTGTTTGGAGTCTCTTCTTGTAAATCGTGCAAATCTTACACGGATTGACCACAGCCTTCACCAGATTCTTGATTTTAGGAATCCAATACTTCGATCGGATCAGGCGTACGATCAATTGACTACCGCCATGAAGAGTAATCTGGTGGGTAAATTGGACGATGAGGCGCGACCGTCTACAGTCATAGGGGAGAATAATCGGATGACGTTCATCATATTGCAGGGTTTTGGAGGCAGTGAGACGGCCGCACGCCCTTAAAAGGCCGTGTTGGTCAATGAACGGGAACAAATTCACCAAAGGACTTGACACTGGAAGAGGCCTTTTCTCGGTCAAATGCTGAAGCTCTTGGCCAAATGCTCTGCACTGCGCAATGGAGGTCAGAGTTCGTTCTGCCTCCCGGATCTCTTCACTTGTAGGGCGTGAATTGGGCAAGAACGAACCTTTGCGGCAGCGTTTTAGGAAGCGTTGAACATAGACCAGAACTCGCAGGGCCTTGTCCAATTTGGAGAAACGTTCGAGAAAGTCGATGGACGGGGCCTTGACAAAATGCACTTTGACCGCGCGCTGTTCTAGTTCTGTCACTGGAAGAGTGTCGCTTTGTGCTGGCCATAGCTCTCGTGGCCCTTGCAGCCACTCTGGTCCGTGCCACCAGAGATGGTTTTCTGCCAATTCATGTAGGGATACGCCTCGACTGGCTAGGTCGGCGGAATTTTGTTCTGAGCGAACGTGTGCCCAACAGTCGACTGGCGTCGCCTGCGTGATCTTGGCAACTCTGTTGGCCACAAATGTGGTCCAGTTGCACGCAGGCTTTCGTAGCCAGGCTAAGACGATTGTGGAATCTGTCCAGCGGATATCTGAATTGGCGGAGGGCATGTGCGGAAGGATTGCTGTCACCATTTCGGTTAACAGCACGGCACCACAGAGCTCTAGCCGAGGAAGGGAGACGGTTTTTACCGGGGCCACTCGTGTTTTGGCTGTAAGCAGGCGAGTCAGGATCTTTTGCCCCATCTCGACGCGGATGTATATAGCCGCTCCATAGGCTCTCTGAGACGCGTCACAGAAGCCGTGGTGCTCTATGATTACCTCAGGCTGGTACCAGATCCATCTTATCGTCCCAGCCTAAGTTCTGCAACCAAATCTCCTGCATGAACATTTTTGAACGGATTATGAACGGCGCGAGCCACCCGGCAGGATCGAACAACCTAGCGATTTGGGACAAAACTTCTCGCTTTGTATAGGAGGGTTCCACAACTATTTCGGGGGGAACGAAATAGAATTCGTCGGACTTTGCCCTCCACCGAATACCGAGCGTCTTGGCCGTGCTTTCGGCATCGACGTCTTTAAGGACGCTTTTGTTGTTCGAGGTCCACTTTCTTAGCGGAAACCCGGAGGCACTTCTGGCTGCTTGCAACTCTCGAATCGAACTTTGGGCTTCGTTTACGGAATTCGCCCCTGCCAGAACGTCGTCGACGTACATGTGCTGCTGGATGATGCGGCTGGCATTTGGAAATGGCGCTTGGATATCCTCTGCCAGCTGTTGCAAGACTCGAATGGCGAGGAAGGGGGCGCAGTTGACCCCGAAGGTAACTGTTTTTAGTTCAAAGTCTCGGATATCTCCTTCCTTGTTTCGGAACAGAATTCTTTGAAACGGGGTATGTTTTGGATCGACCCAGATCTGACGATACATTTTCGTAATGTCTGCACTGAAGACGTATTGAAAATAACGCCATTTCAGGACCTGGATCGTTAGATCGGATTGTAAGACTGGACCAGCATGAAGGATATCATTTAAGCTGGTCCCATTTGCCGACGGACTTGAAGCGTTGAATACAACGCGAAGCTTTGTAGTGGTGCTTTCGGGCTTAACCACCGCGTGATGAGGAAGATGATACGAGGGAGAATTGTGAGTCGGCGGAACTTCTTTCATATGACCCAGATCCAGGTACTCCTGGATCACGCTGTCATATTGCTCTTTTAAGGGAAAGTCTCTTTTTAAACGATTTTCGTTTCTAAGAAACTGAGCTAACGCAATGGACCTTGAATATCCTAAATCGGATCCGGTATTCGGGGTCCCGGAACGGGAGCGTCACCACGTACCTCCCGCTTGCGTCTTTTGTTGTTGCTTGGAGGAAGTTCCTTTCACAGTCGGAGTCCGACTCTTTTACCATCTTTACTGGTAGATCCTCCACCTCCCAGAACTTGCTGAGAAGCGTGTCGAGCGAATCAGGGTCGCCTATTTGGTGCACCTGGGTCGTGAAGGATGCGACCCGTTTCGGCTTACCCTTGGAAATCGGCCCCGTTAGCACCCACCCGAAAATAGTTTCTTGGCCCAGGAGCGAGCCGCAAATATTTTGTCGGGTGCCATCCATCATTATGGATGGTAGAATGTCAGCCCCGATCAGTACATCAATTTGAGAGCTCTCAAAAAAGGTAGGATCTGCCCAGCGGAGTGCGGGCAGGTCCTTCAAAGAATTCCGAGGGATCGGATAGGAGGGCAGTTTGCCTGAGAGCTCCGGAAGTACGTACGCTTCAGTGTCTAACTGTAGACCTGGCTTAGTAGGAGAGCGAATCCCGAAGTGACACAGCTTCGAGGATTTCGCGGAGACCGAATGATTTAACCCGGAGACTTGGGTCTGGGTGTTGCGGAATGGCAACTTGATGAGGTTGAACAGGCGTTCTGAAATGAACGTCGTCTCGGATCCCGAGTCGATTAAGGCTCGGGCTCGGTAGTTCGTCCCCAAATGTCACACGTCAATGATCGCTGTGCTCAATAGGACGGCTGAAGTGCCGGACGCGAAAAAAGTTTGCACCGCTGAGGTGCTTGCCGATGCATTTCTGCTGGAGGGTCTCGGAGGTTGCAGTGTAGGGGGCGAGGTTGAGGAACTCGCATTTTCGGAATTTGGGGGGCTGCGATGCTGCAGCGTATGGTGCCTGCCCTTACATGTAAAGCAGCTGTGTGTGCTTGTGCAGTCGCGTAGCTGGTGACCTCTGGCAAAACAATTCAGACATAGCTGCTTCTTTTTTATATAGCCGGAGCGCGAGTCAACAGACATTTGAAGAAAACGCGGGCACAATCTGACCGGATGGTTCTCCTTAGAACATAAGTCACACCCTTTCTGTTTGGTGCTGACCTTTGTCTCGAAGGATTGAAGCCTTTTTGGAACTGCCTGAGTCGGTTTCATATCTTCGATGGCTTCCAATGTCCGATACCTTTCGCTCAGGAAGGCATTCATTTCTTCCCAAGCTGGGATCTCGGATTTGGCAGTTAGCGACTGTTCCCATAAGGACAGGGTCTGCTTGGGCAGTTTGCTCGCGCAAAGGAAAACCAAGAGACAATCCCAGTTTTCTGTGGATACCTGGGAATGCGCTAGTGCTGTTAAACACCCCTGAATCGTGGATTGTAGCTCTTTTAGAGCATGACCAGATTCTTGCGAAAGTGAACTCAAGTTAAAAAGGAGCTTGAGCTGGCTGTTGACTAAAAGTCGCTTGTTTTGGAACCGATCTCGAAGCGCCTCCCACGCTGAAGCAAAACCATCATTCGTGAGAGGAGATTTCGCCACGATGGCTTTTGCTTCGCCACTTGTTTTCGTTAGGAGATGGAACAGCTTCTCGACCGGAGTCAGCCTGGGGTTGTTTACGTAAATTGCCGTGAATAGGTCCCGGAAAGTGGGCCATCGGAGGTAGTCGCCATCGAAGACTTCCGTGTCGCATGGAGGTAAGCGGCAGCCGGACGAAATTAGCGGCTGAGAGGGTGCTTGCGCGACTTGAGGCGTTGCTCTGTCGATTGTTTCGCCAATTTGTGCTGCACATGACTCGTATACTGAGTAGCAGTAGTCATATTTGGCCTGGAGAATAGACACTGTGTCGAGGGATCCTTCTTGGGCCATTAGGTCAGAGCATGTTTCGTACTCTCTTTCCACTTTGTCCCATAAGGCTCGCACCTGTTGCAAACGGACTTGTAATTGATCAGGAGTGTTGATCTTCGCTTCGAAAAGGCTTACGCGATCGGTGACGGCGATGAATTTATGCAACGCTGCGGTTGCGGGCGTTGGCTGCTCAGAGGATGCCATTTTCTTTGTGGTAGAGCGTGTGACGCGGAGGAAATCAGTCCCGACAGCGGAGGGACTCTCGGATTTTCTCGATAGAGAAGACTCACTAGACGCTCGCGTCACTGGTCGGGAAATGACAATCCTAGGTGTCGCGGATCGAATATTGTTATCGATAGGCTAGTTAGTATTTTTAAGAAGTCCGAATGAGGAAGGATTTGTAAGCCCATATGTGTCTGGGCACATTGTTTTTCGCCATTGTAAATTGCCGGAAAATTAAGCTTTCATTGTCGTTTAAGAGTTGGAGGACACACTGCGGTGAGCTAATAAGTTAAGTTAGTTGCAATTGTGAAACATTGAAGTCTTCCAGAATAAAACGTGTTCTACTACCACGGATTAGTCTGCCCTTTCTTTCGGGAACCAATGCGTGGGGTAGCCGTTTAAGGCAACTCCATGTGACGAACGACGACAGCCTTTTATTCGCAATCCTAGGGCGACTGCAGGGGCAACTTGCGCTGGAAAGACGGTTTAGACGGCCAGCTAGAGAGTTGCCGGAGCTGGAGTGACGGTTTAGACGGCCAGCAAGGAGGATTTGTGTGAGCGCAGCCAGCGCTACGTACCGGCAGAGGAGTCGCAGCCAACGACATAGAGGGACGCAGCCAGCGTCGAACGCCGATGCGAACGGGTCGCAGCCAGCGACAAGGAGACGCAAGAAGCGTCATTTGTGGAGACCGCAGCCAGCGGTCAGAAGGCGCAAAAGAGCGCCAAGCATCCGTGGCCGCAGCCAGCGGCACGAGGCGTCAGAGACGCCATTTTGGACGCGTAGAGGCGCCGCCATTTTGGACGCGCAGAGGCGCCGCCATATTGGACGCGCAGAGGCGCCGCCATTTTGGAGCTGGGAAAGATGCAGCATTCCCCCAGGAAGAGTGCCCGGCTGAACAGAGGAGAAGCCACCCCTATAACAACAGTGAGTCAGCAGCCAGCCAGTAGTGGAGCAGAAACTCGGACGCGGGTGAACATCACGGCGGCGTCGATTCCTTGCCCGGCCACTACGGTGACTACAGTAGCCTCCCAACCTAGAAGTACTGCTGTCACAGCTGCGAGTTCAGTACTGGAAGTGAACCAGCCCCTCGCGTTGGAACTCATGGAGAGGATCGCAGCGTTGGAGAGGGAGCTGGAGAAGGCTAGATCCCTGGAAAGTGTGAGCACCGCCAATTGCGCGCCAATCGCAGTTGGCGCCAACAGTGGAGCGTCGGGGCGGCCGCCATTTTGGAGCGACCAGCCAATACCCACATCTAACGGAGAGGCCTTACATAACGGGGTCGGGTCGGTGCCATACAACGGTGACGGTGCGAGCGGTGCGGCATGCACGCTGCCGCCATCTTCGAGTGGACCGCCATTGCTAACTACTAGCAACTATTTTGTGGAGCCGCTGTGTGCAACAGGCATTGCGCAGCCAGCGCATGGACTCGTGCTACCGAGCGTGAGCATCCACAATGCGACAACAGCACTTGTCGGATCCTACGCCGCGACGACGCCGAGTGGAATCCAGGGAGCATATGGGCCAAGGAAGCTTCCGGACTTGCCTATATTTGGAGGGCAGCCAGAGGAGTGGCCGATCTTCAGCTGTGCGTTCGTGGAGACGACCCGAGCGTACAACTGCACGGACCTGGAGAACAACCAGAGGTTGTTGAAGGCGCTGAAGAATGAAGCGCGCGAGGCAGTGAAGGCGCTATTGATTCATCCAGGAAATGTCAGCGCCGTGATGGAGCAGCTGGGCTTTAGGTTCGGACGACCGGAGCAGCTTATACGCAGCCAGCTCAACAACGTGCGAGAGGTGCAGCCAATTTCGGAGCACAATTTGGCGAAGATCATTCCCTTCGCAACCCGAGTGAGTAACCTCGCGGCTTTCTTGCAGTCAGCGAAGGCGGAGCAGCACCTGGGGAACCCAACCCTCATGGAGGAGCTTGTGGCCAAGCTGCCAATGAGCAAGCGAGTGGACTGGGCCAGGCATGCTGCAACGATTGCGCCCTTTCCCACTGTAGTCCACTTCAGCGCGTGGCTACAGGAGTACGCAAACGTGGTGTGCACGGTTTTGGACGTCGAGGGAAAGGAGCCGAGGCGTCGACTTCTACATGCAAGCGTCAACCATAATGAATGCGATCAACAGAATGATCGGCATGGAGGTTGTCCCATCTGTGGAGGACAGCATGGAATATTAAACTGCAGAGAATTTATTGGAGCCTCGCCACAGGAAAGGTGGAGCAATGTGAAGAGGCATCGGCTCTGCTTCAAATGCCTGCGAAGCGGGCACACGGCTAGATCCTGCTATACGCAAGGTGAGTGCCAGATTAATGGATGCCGAAGGGAGCATCACCGTCTGCTACATGGTGCGGACGAGGAGCGAAGGCCGCTGCAGCAAGGTGGCTTCAGACGCCACGAAGGGAACCAGCAGCCAGCAGTTTCCAGACGCAGCCCAGCCAGGGACCAGGAGAGGAACCAGCAGCCAGCAGTTTCCAGACGCAGCCCGGCCAGGGACCAGGAGAGGAACCGGCAGCCAGCCGCTCCCAGCAACAGCCTGGAGAGAGGAGCTCCGCGTGAAGCGGGAACGCCCATGCAGAGGAATTTGAGCTGCGTTGACGCCGAAGGAGGCCGTCTACTGTTCCGTATACTGCCGGTTACGCTGTACGGAGCGGGGCGAGAGGTGGATACGTATGCGCTCCTAGATGAGGGTTCCTCCGTCACGATGATCGATGACGAGCTACGAAAGGATCTTGGAGTGCAAGGAGAGCGTCGGCAGCTAAATATCCAATGGTTTGGAGGTAAGGCAACCAGAGAGCCTACCAACGTGGTGAGTCTGAAGATAAGTGGAGTTGGAAAGCCCACTCGCCATGTATTGAAAAACGTTTATGCCGTTTCGAATTTGAGTTTGCCGATGCAGACATTGAGCCGACGAGATGTCCAGGGCGTGCACAGGGATGCGCGTCTGCCGATGAAGCCTTACAGCAACGTGGCGCCGAAGCTGCTCATCGGCCTGGATCACGGACATCTGGGGTTGCCATTTAGGACGAGGCGGTTCGCTCGAGAGGGACCGTATGCGGCCGCAACCGAGCTGGGCTGGGTTGTGTTTGGGCCTGTAAGTGGGCAACCGACCACGCCGTCACCGAGGTCCTGCCTACTTGCCGTGTCAGTGGATGACGCGATGGAAAAGATGGTGGAGGACTACTTCGACATGGAGAACTTTGGAGTGAAGCACGCGCCGCCGGTCGCAGCCAGCGACGATGTTCGGGCCCAAAGGATACTCGAAGACACCACGGTGAAAGTGGGGCGTCGCTACCAGACGGGATTACTCTGGAAGGACGACCACGTTGTGCTGCCACAGAGCTATGAGATGGCGTACAGGAGGCTGGTCAACGTCGAGAAGAAGATGAAGCGCAACAAGCCGTTGGCGCAGGAATACGATCGGATTATAAAGGATTACGTATCTAAAGGATACGCGAGGAGGCTGCAGCCGGAGGAGGTCGCGGTAAGGAGCGATCGCCTATGGTATTTGCCACATTTTGGTGTCGAAAACCCAAACAAGCCCGGCAAGGTACGGCTTGTGTTTGATGCTGCAGCCAAAGTTGGAGGAACCTCGCTAAATTCGGAGCTGGACAAAGGGCCTCAGCACTATAAGCCTTTGCCGGCTGTGCTCTTTCATTTCAGAGAGGGAGCCGTCGGAGTCTGCGGTGACATCAAGGAGATGTTCCACCAAGTGCTGATCCGACCCGAGGATAGATGTTCCCAACGATTCCTCTGGAGAGATGGCGACGACGAGAGAGATCCGGATGTCTACGAGATGAACGTAATGACGTTTGGAGCAGCCTGCTCGCCGAGCGCTGCGCATTACGTGAAGACTATGAATGCCCTGAAGTATCGGGATTCGGATCCGAGAGCGGTCAAGGCCATCACCGACTACCATTATGTCGATGACTACGTGGACAGTTTCGCTACAGAGAGCGAGGCTATCAGCGTATCTACCCGAGTGAAGGAGATACACAAGGATGCTGGATTCGAATTATGCAAGTTTTCATCCAGCTCACCCACCGTGGAGACGGCTTTAGGACCTGGTCGAGTCAAGAGCGTCGGATGGGGTGAGGCTGAAGAGAAGATCCTCGGAATGCGTTGGCAAGTAGCAACAGATGACTTCAGATTCAACGTGGAGTATCATCGAGTGCCAAGCAGCGTCCTGAGTGGAGATCGAGTCCCTACGAAGAGGGAATATTTGAGCCTGGTGATGTCAACGTTCGATCCCCTGGGATTCCTGTGCTGCCTCATGGTTACAGCGAAGCTGCTGCTGCGAGAGATTTGGAGGCAGAAGATCCAGTGGGACGAACCACTACCGGAGGAGTTAAGCAAAGCCTTTGCGATTTGGCGCAAAAAGATGGACACCGTGGGACAGTTCCGATGTCCGCGCCATTATTTTGGGCGTGGAGCAGTCCGGGCCGTAGAGTTGCACGTCTTCGTGGATGCTAGTCAGGCAGCATTCGCGGCGGTGGCCTATTGGAGGGTCACATATGAGGACGACGACGTGCAGGTGAGCTTCGTGAGTGCGAAGACGAAGTGTGCCCCCATGAGAACGATGACGATCCCACGGCTGGAGCTGCAGGCAGCAGTTCTTGGAACCAGGCTGATGAACACTGTCAAGGAGGAGCACAGTGTGGTCATCACGGACCTGGTGTTATGGACGGACTCTAAGACGGTGCTGAGATGGATCGGCAGCACCCACCGCCGGTATAAGCAGTTTGTTGGCAACCGAGTGGCGGAGATTTTGGAGTCGTCGAAGGTTTCCCAATGGAGATGGGTGCCTACAGCCGACAATGCGGCTGATGATGCGACGCGGTCGCAGAAAGGAGTCGACCTTAGCCAGGAATCAAGGTGGCTAAGAGGACCTGCATTTTTGAGGCAGCCAGGAGCCAGCTGGCCGGGGCCTGAGGAAGGAACTGAGCGTGTTCCAGATGCCCCTGATGAAGAAGAGATGCCCTGTGAGTTTGCATTAGTTGCGGCAGACGATTTTGTTATTCCGTTTCAGAGATTCTCGAGCTTCAGTCGCCTGGTGAGGACCACAGCCTGGGTCCTACGGTTTGCGCGATGGTGCCGCAAACAGCGAAACGAACTCGAGGAATACGGCCTTACTGCAGCAGAATGCAAGGCCGCGGAGAACCTGTTGGTCAGACAGGCACAATTGGAGTCGTTCCCCGACGAGATGAGGTCGGCGGAAACTGGACAGGACGTCGCTAGATCGAGCGACATTCGAGGGTTGGTGCCCTACCTAGACGAGGACGGGATTCTGCGAGCTTACGGCAGAATTGATGCCGCACTGTGCATCCCGTACAGTGCGAGGAGGCCCGTATTACTGTCACACAGGCACAGTCTGACAGAGCTGATTGTGAGGGACTTCCACGCCAGGATGAAGCATCAAAATGTGGATGCTACGATTGCGGAGATCCGGACAAAGTTCTGGGTCACAAAGATGAGGCGTATGATGCGGAGAGTCATCTCATCGTGCAACGAGTGCAAGTTGCAGCGAGCGCGGCCGATGCCGCCGATAATGGGACCCCATCCGGAAGACAGACTGGATGCGGGTGGATGGCCATTCAAATACACAGGACTGGACTACTTTGGGCCACTGCTGGTGACTGTGTCCCGTCACAAGGAAAAGCGTTGGGTCGCCTTGTTTACGTGTTTGACGACAAGGGCGATTCACCTGGAGCTGGCGCATGACCTGTCGACGGATTCCTGCATAATTGCAATCAGGAACTTCGTCTGCCGTAGAGGGCCAGTATATAGACTGCGCAGCGATAACGGCAAGAACTTCGTGGGAGCTGACAGGGAAGCCAGGCGCTTCGGTGACGTATTCGAGATGGAGAAGCTTCAGAGTGAGTTGTCAAGCAGAAGCATTGAATGGGTTTTTAATTGTCCAGCGAACCCGTCTGAGGGCGGAGTTTGGGAGCGCATGGTGCAGTGCGTCAAGAGAGTACTGCGTCATACCCTGAAGGAAGTTGCGCCGAGGGACCATGTATTGGAGAGTTTCCTGATTGAGGCGGAGAATATTGTAAACTCGCGTCCGCTCACCCACTTGCCTGTGGATGCGGACCAGGAGGCGCCGTTGACGCCAAACGATCTACTCAAGGGAGTAGCCAATCTGCCGGATACGCCTGGATTGGATGCGGAGCTGCCCAAGGAGGGTTCTACGAGGAAGCAGTGGAGGATTGCTCGCCTGCTACGAGACCGTTTCTGGAGGAGGTGGGTCATGGAGTACCTGCCTACGCTTGTGCGCCGCGAGAAGTGGTGCCGCCGAACGGAGCCCATCCACCAGGGTGATATGGTCTTCGTCTGCGATCCTGCCTTGGCCCGACGAGAGTGGCGCAAGGGCATCGTGGAGGAGATCTACAGCGGAGCTGATGGAGTCGTCAGACGCGCTAAGGTGCGCGTGAACGACAACGGCCTATCTAGGACAATGATGCGACCCGTCTCTAAACTTGCAGTTTTGGATTTGAGTGAAGCGGTTCTTCACGGGGTCGGGGATGTCGCGGATCGAATATTGTTATCGATAGGCTAGTTAGTATTTTTAAGAAGTCCGAATGAGGAAGGATTTGTAAGCCCATATGTGTCTGGGCACATTGTTTTTCGCCATTGTAAATTGCCGGAAAATTAAGCTTTCATTGTCGTTTAAGAGTTGGAGGACACACTGCGGTGAGCTAATAAGTTAAGTTAGTTGCAATTGTGAAACATTGAAGTCTTCCAGAATAAAACGTGTTCTACTACCACGGATTAGTCTGCCCTTTCTTTCGGGAACCAATGCGTGGGGTAGCCGTTTAAGGCAACTCCATGTGACGAACGACGACACTAGGAGTTGTCTTCGAACTGGTCGATGGCAAAACTGCTTTCGGAGTGGGAGTCGCGGTTTTGACCCTGGGACTAACGGACTTGGGTGCTGGCTTACCGCGAGTGGATAGCGGAGATTGCGGGTTGAACTTTTGTTCTTTTCCAGGTGCGGGTGTCTTTTTCTTGTCTCCCTCTAGGGGCATGCTCAGCTGTGCCCTAGGAGAAGGAAGTCAAGAAGGCCTGCCCGCCGCAAAAAATGTGGAATCGAAAAAGAACCAGACACAGAGAGCACCCAAATCTGGATGGACAAAGACTCCCGTCGGAATTCGGGAGAAAGTTGCAATTGGGATCTGGAAACAATAGCTCAAATTTATAAAAAAAAACTATGAATTGCAATTTCTAGAAAAATAGCTAAAAAAAGCTACCAGCTGGAGTCTGGATAATAGCCAATGATTTATAAAAAATCGCTACCGACTGGAAATCCCGAAAAAAAATAGCTAATATATAGAAAATAGCTATAAATTGGAATTTATGGAAAAAATAGCTAAATAATAGCTACCAGATGCAGTCTGGGTAATAGCCAATAATTTATAAAAAATCGCTACTGACTTGAGATCCCGAAAAAAATAGCTAATATATAGAAAATAGCTATAAATTCGAATTTATGGAAAAACAATAGCTAAAAAATAGCTAACAGATGGAGTCTGGGTAATAGCCAATAATTTATAAAAAATCGCTACCGACTTGAGATCCCGAAAAAAAAGCTAATATATAGAAAATAGCTATAAATTTGAATTTGTGGAAAAATAGCTAAATAATAGCTACCGAATAGAGTTCGGATGATAGCTAATAATTTATAAAAATAGCTACCGGATTTAGGACCACAACGAAAAGTCGCGACAAACGGATGCGAAACATAAACAAAAAACCAACAAACACGCCAAAAAGCCAAGTTGGGAGGCTGATAAATTTGGGTGGAACTGATAAATAATTATTTTAATTTAGGAACCAGAAATAGGAGCCAGAAATAGCTTGTAAAAAATTATTATTTGGCTTAAATAATTATTAAATAATCGGGTCAGTTTTTTCTTAAATTTTGTCGACGGACTTATTTATTTTATTTTATGTTTCGATTATAGGGTATTCTCTCGTCGCTATGCGCCGGTTTTTGTCAGGGCAATAAAGAACAAAGAGGAGACGAAAGAACTTGCACTTGGCAAGCCTATGTAAGTCGCGACTGTGTGTATGTATGTATGTATTATTTGGAGTTTAAACATATATATGTAATGTAATAACGGAAGAAAAAGTCAGATTTTATTTTATTCTGTATGTCGAGATTTGTGTTTTATTTTGAGCCAAGAGATAAAATTTGTTTTCAGTTCGGATTCGATATTATTTATTATTTTTTTTGAAATATGTTTTATTTGTGTATTAAACTGGTTAAATATATGGAGTGATTTTTATATATGTATGGAGATGTAAATTTTATTGGAATATGTATATGTATATTTATATGAATATGTATATTTATATGTGTATGGATATATATGTATGGATATGTATTTATGGGTATGTATAATTTTATGTGTATGTAAAATTTTGCTAAATACGTATATGTATATTTGATTTAATTTATTTGAATTTGTGGTTTGTATTTTATATTGAGGCAAAAAACAGCAGTTTAGCAGCGGACGATAATAGTGAATTTTGGACAGTGTTTTTAAAAAATGTATATATACATATGTATATGCGCTTGGATACCAGCGGATCACCGTGAGACGAAGTAGGGGGCCGGTATTGGCAAAGTGCTTTTTTATGCACTTAAAAAAGAAGTAATCACGGTGGCTGGGCGCATGTACTTATATATTTTCACTTAATTTTCACTTTTCACTTGATTCGGATGAACGGAAAGAATAACGCCGTTGGAAAAAAACGAAAATGGCGACCACGGACGGAATAGGATATAAAGCCGTACTTATCTTGATTTTTTCCGCAAGGAGCGCTGGCAGGATCACGATGTGTCGCGGACTCGAAGGACCATGAAATGGAGTGGGCGGATTTGGTGTCCAAGATAAGTTGACTTCTGACTGGTTGTTGTTGTTGTGGTGGCTGCTGCTGATCAGTCCCTCCAGAAATGAAAAGTCACGGGCTCGACTTCAATTTTGCACTTTATTACAGCACTTGTAAATTAAGACTGACTTAAAACTAACATTTTGAGTACCGCGGGACCGCGGAGTGGTGAATAGAGCGAGAGGAGAGAGGGAGAGCGCGAGGAGAGAAGGAGAGCGCGAGCAGCGGTGCTTGCGAGCCGTGGAGGAGCTTTACACTGCTTACGCTGCCGCTCAGTTGTTTGCGCCCTTCTGGCGTGAACAATCCTGGAGGCGTTCGTTCAGCAGTGTAGCTAGGAATTTATAGCTAGTGTTGAGCAGTGTTATCCCTCTCCAGTTAATGCAGTCGCTAAGGTCGCCTTTATTGGGGAGCTTCACGATGATTCCGCTTTTCCAGGAGTCAGGTACAGTCTCGCCCTCCCATATGCGTTCCAAATGTGGATGCAGCGTATCAGCCATCAGCTAAGTGTCAACTTGAAGCAGTTTGGCTGGTATGTTGTCCTCGCCGGCTGCCCTGTTGCGCTTTAGCTTCTTTATTGCATTCACAGTCTCTCTTACATGCGGGCGTGTAGAGGGTATCCTGATATTCCCACTTGGTGGCGCAATGCTTCTATAGTCCGGAGCCACGTTTGGTGATGTGGTGTGGCTAATTCCCATGAAGTGTTGGCGCCATCTCCGGATTTGTGCATCATCATTGGATAAGAGGTTGCCTTCTAGGATTCTGACTTGCTGGTTCCGCCTGTGGTGGGTTCCGGTAATACGTGCAATCTGCTGGTATAACGAGCGCATGTTGTTCTGCGTCTGTCGCAAGTCTCGATTGTCCTTTCTGGCCGCTCTTTTCACAGCTCTGCACAGTTCGCGATATTCATCACGATTCTGCGTAAGCTGGTCAGCCAGAGGCTTCTGATTACTCCTCCTTCTAATCAGGTCCCAGGTCCCTTCATATATCCAGTCTGCTCTTCCACGTTGGAGCCCAATTATTTTCTCAGCTGCGGTCCTTAGCTGACTGTAGGTGCGCTCCCATGGGTGTTCTTCTAGGGGGATCAGTTGTTCCCGCAATGTGGACGTCATTCTCGTCCTCAGAGTGCAGGCGCTCAGGAGGAGCAGGTTCAGGGGGGCGCTCTTCGGTGTTGGCTGTTATTAGTGTTCCTTGAGTAGTTGCGGTTCAACTTTATTTCAAGTTCTCCAATGACCAACTCATGATCACTGTCTACGTCCAGTAGTGAGTGTCTCCATTTCCTGCTAATGCAAATGTGGTCTATCTGATTGCGCGTGCTACCACTAGAAGATGTCCAGGAGTATTTGTGGACATCTTTGTGTGGGAATATTGTGCCGCCGATGACCAGTTGGAATAGCTGGCAGAGTTCCACTAATCTCTCTTCGTTGTCATTGCGAGTCCCAGTTCCATGTTGGCCCATGACAGATCTTAGTCCGGTGTTGTTGGGGCCTACTTTCGCATCAAAGTCACCCATGAGGATGTTAATGTCACCTTGCCGCGTCTTGCTGAGGGTTGCTGTGAGGGCAGTGTAGAAGTCGTCCTTGGTGTCATCTTTGGCGTCTTCCGTCGGGGCATAGCATTGTATGATGTTTATATGTCTAGCTCTACATCTGAATCTGGCTGTCATGAGTCTATCAGAAATGGGTTCCCAGGAGTGCAGTGTCTTTTGTAAGTGCTTGGACACATAAATCCCCACCCCGTATCTGCTGCCGTCATTGTTGCCACTGTGTAGGACTAGATTGCTATTTGATATTGTTGTTTCCCCACTGCCAGACCACCTCATCTCACTGATTCCAGCTATTGCAATATGGAGTCTCTCCATCTGCGCCTCGAACTGTGCTAGGTTAGATGGTTCTCTCAGAGTTCTAACGTTCCATTGTCCAATTCGTGTCCGTTTTGATATGCCTATGGTCGTCATCAAATTTGGGGGGCCGTTTATGTTTAATTCTCTCGTTTCTGTTTCGGTAATAGGTTTGAGTTTTTCGACCAGATGCGGCTTATCCCAGTGGTGGGGCTGCCACCTTACGTCATCACTACGAGGCCCCCTATAGCCGTTGCCTATAGCGACAGTTTTATTTCTTACAAAATTTAAAATCCTTAAATCAACAAATATAAATTATATATACACTTTCAAATATATAAATATCCCACCAATTATTAGAACGGTATTTATAAGTCTATACATAGCCTTTTTTTCTCTGCTCTGATTTTTTCGTCTCTCATCTCTCACTCTCATTTTCGGTCACTGCTCTGAACTACTTCGAAAAAAAAACAACAAAAATGAGCTTCGAACATAAGCGCAGCAAAGCCACGACAAAATTCGGCTTGACTTCGGTGTTTGAAACTTTGCTAAAAAAGGCCTCTGAGATTTATTTTTGTTTTTTCGAACTCTCGCAACGAAAAATACGGGCGAGGAATTTTTGTATTGAAGGGAATGTTCAGAGGTGCTGTTTTACATTTAATATAGAGGTAAAATAGTAAAATTATAGCTTATACTAACAAGAGGATTACTAATTTATTTCTATAGATTGTGCGGTGTTAAAACTCCGCACAAATGCAAATGTTAATGTTGCCAGTTATGCAACCAGTGAACGCATAATAACGGCAGTGCGAAACCGAAGAGTCTCAGAAAGAGAGTTTGGAGAAAAGTGGTTGGAGGGAGAGAATATGGAGAGCGATAGAGAGACGGCACAAACTGGAGCAGGATAGCAAGACAACAGTAAGCATGGACGTGCCAGGTTAAGGAGAGCAACGGTATCAAGCTGGGCTTTGGACCATACCAAGCTGGACTTTGGATAACGGTCCAACAGTAAAACCGTGGACTCTGGGTCCTGAGATTGGAGAAAATAAGCAATAACCATTAAAGGAGGCCTATATGAGCAGGCTGAACGCAGGAGGCTGGACAGTGAGGGAGAACGGGGATACAGGAACCGAGCAGGCGTGGTACCGGCGCCACCAGTCAGAGCAGACGTGGGGTTGTCGTGTTGTTGTTTCACCAGACGATTGCCTTGGGGACCGCACCCGTTAGTTTCCGTGAGTCCGCATACGACGGTAATCCTTAGACCAAGTGTCGGGCACCCAGCGACAAGGTCCGCACCATCTACGACGACGAGAGCGGCGCAAAAGCATAAAGAAAGCCGCTGAGCAGACCATCCTGGAACGTCCGCACCAGCTAGAGGATGGGTTAGAGTGGAACGTCCGCTTTTCACTTGGCGTCTTGCTAGGGACTGCGCAATAAGCCGGCGATTGCGCGGAGCCCTGGTGGAACTAAAAAGGCCTCTGGCCTGACCGGACGGGACAAAACAAGGGTCAGGAGCTTGCGGCTATAAAGGCGTTGCATTGAGAGCCCAGCACTTGTTCACCCTAGTCTAAGAAAGATGACGCTTCCCCAAGCCCACAGCCCATCTCCTCCCTACCAATCACGCGTGGGCGCGGCAGTACCTGGCGAGCGACTACGTCCACGACGGGAAAGCAGAACCATTACGGGGAATCGAATTTCAGTGTGAAAAGAAGTCAAAATAAAGATAATGGAAACGAGAACTGCTATGTGTTCTTATTGGTAACCGGGTGATCACGTTTAATATATTCTTCTGAGCTAGCCGCACGTATCTCGTAGCGAGCAGACCACAAAAATCAGTTCCTTTGAAGATTGTAAAATTTTTATTATTTAGCATAATCATTTCTTTTATTTCTATGTGTGAAATTGGTTTTATAATTTTGTTATTTTCAATAACAATTTCTTGATTGTTACAATTTTTATAATGTTTTTTTTTTCGAGCCATATTTCAATTTATAGGTATATTATGCTAGTTTATTGAATGTAAAATGGTGGGAAAGTAAAATTTGGTGTTTTTGGGTTTGATCATATTCAATTGTCTATTTAATGGTCTTTGCCAATATTATTTGTTTGTGTATTTAAAAAATGATTATTGTGTATATAAAATTTGCCTTCTATTTTTTCATTAACAATTTGCGTTTTTTTTTTTTTTTTTGGTTAATGGGGGATAGGAAAAGAAGGCTGTCCAATTGTACTTGTGGAAATATGAAACATCAAGAAGTTACTAAGATTTCGTGCTTTAGAAGTTTTGGATTAAATATTCATAGTCGTGTTAGTTGTGAACCCATTTAAAAGTCTTTGGGTTTTCAATTTTTTTTTTTTTTGTTTTAGATTCTGAATGAGTATTATTCATTTTAATACCGTTAATACTGTTAAGGTGATTTCGACTGCATATCTTTACGCTGCTTTGTGATAAAAATAGTAAAGAAATATAAGGTTTTTAATATTTTGTCGTCTTCGTCTAGTATTTCAAGAGGAGCCTTCAAAGTAAAACAGTTCTCGGTATTTATGTTTTGTTATACGTATGCCGTTCATTTGTCTTTTCATTTATTTAAGTAAGTCATTTATATGTGGGCCGACAGTCGGGTGATGGACAAGGGGAATAACGTGTAGTTTCAAGCTTGCTAGAAGAACGCGCCGTAATTGTCCATACACCCGGAAATGCGACTATACTCTCCACGCGAGAGTGGGTGGAAACAGGTCCCCTGGCAAGGTTATGTCGCTGACAGAGGATGCTGGCAAATGGTAGTCGGGCGTCCCGGGCCGGACTAAGGTGTCACTTGACCCGTGCCGAGAGTCAGCCTGACTGAGGGCCCGGGTCACAAAATAGCTCAGTCTCAAACGGAGAGCTCAGGGTACCTGGCGACCTTCTGTTCTAAGAAGCCTTACCCGGCTTTTCTCCGCAACTCGTAGGAACCACATGGAGTCTACAAACATACATTAAAATGAGTCAGGATCTCCCAAAAAACCTACCCAATCGGCAGTGACGACTGTGTCTGGCCAAACAACCCTGAAGGTAGTGAAGTTGGCGAGTGAGCCCACCTGCCTGGCCTCCACCGCTGGATCGGGTTCGGGTGAACCCCGCCTCAAATCTGAGGCGACTGAGTGCAAGCCGCCTAAAACCGTCGCGATGGGAATATCTCCAGGCCCTAGTGCTCCTTCGGCTAAATGGATGAAGAAGGTGGAATGGGGAAGATCCGTTTTGCCAAACTTCGGCAAGGAATCCCCCAAGCCACCCAAGCCCACAGAGGTCAAAAAGCGACCTCCACCTAAGAGGGAGCGCTCCCAGGACGTTCCCTCCGAACCCTCGGCAAAGCGGCAAAGCGGCAAAGCGTACAGCCAGGGCGATCCTTTGCGGAGATCGCGAAAAACCGCATTCTCCTGGGCGTGGTCGACCCGAGTGGCAGGATTCCACGAAACAAGTGCAATGGGGTGGAGGCAGACCTAGCTACAAAATGCTTTGAAATTTTAGCCAAAGAACCTGACCCCCCTCCTGTCTGATCGCCTGTGACGATGAACGCTCTGCGGAGCTGTACAAAGCCGCAGTAAAAGAGCTGGAGGAGGTGTATGAGGGCGCCGGTCTTGTTGCGTTAAACTGGTCCGACGTACCTTGCCGACCCCGGGCAAGGATCTGGATCCCGGCATCCATCAAGGCGCCGGACCAGATCCTCGCCATGCTGCAGCGCTGCAACCCGCACCTTCCCACCTCGGACTAAACTTCGGGTTAAGCTCAGTGACCGAAAAGGTCTACAAATCGGACTCTGCCAAGGAGGATCAGGAAGGCAGAGGAGAAGTGATCGAGGAGATCTCCTCCGAGATCGAGGCATCGCAAACCGAGGACGGCTACTCGACCGATGCCTTGCGAACATGGGTTAATTGACGGACCTGGACACATCGGACGAGGAGGGAGCCGATACAACCGTGATGGAGAGGCCCACAGCAGATAACCTCCACCACAGTAAGGCAGCTTCCGCTAGTCTTCAGCTCCATCTGGCTGAAGATGGTGTCGACATAGTCCTGATCCAGGAACCTTGGATAGTAGGAGGAAAGGTTTCAGGATTAGGGACTAAGCAATATAGGCTTTTAACAGCTCCCAGCGAAGGTAAAGTAAGGGGCTGCATTTTGGCCAAAAAGCACCTTAGAATTTTTCTGCTCCATAATTACAACGTTGCAGATAACGCGGCAGCCACCGTGGAGAGTCTGCCATCTCCGTTCCGAGTGCTGTCATCGTACATGGCCTATGAAAGGCAAGAACCGCCGGATGAGCTGGTAAGAAGACTGGTACAAGACAGCGAAAAGCTGAACATAGGCCTCCCCTCCCATCACACACAATGGGAAAGTACAAACACAAACGACCGCGGTGAGTCTCTCTTCAACTTTATTTTTAGTTCAAATCTCTTCATATGTAATAAAGGTAATGACCCCAACTTTATCATTAAGAACCGAAAAGAGGTAATAGACCTGTAATGACCCGCTTACTAAGAGTAACACGCGTTATGATTTATAGATAATATATATATATATATTTATTCAGTTCGTTTATTCCGATTTATGGTATTCGCACATCCACGCTGCTCGGCAGTCAGCTCAGGAGTCATAAGGAGTAATCACTCAGACACTAGGCCATCGGTAGCGTCTCTCCCGTCGCTGCTCTCCTGATGCTTGGTTGTTGGCAACGCAAGTCGCCACAAGACCTAACTTTCGTCTCTTAACCACTATTAACCACTCACTGGAGGGTGCTAGATAAGCACTCTTTTTCGGACCACAGGTATATAGAAACGACCCTCACAACCAACCCATCAAAACCAGTAGTTTTCTCAAACCCAAGGAAAACAAACTGGCAAAAATACAAAAATCTTTTAAGTTAAAAAATCCCAATGGATCCCCCTCCATACCCCCAAACAATCTCTAGTCTAAACGAAGTAGTCTCAATTTTCACAGAAACCTGCAACTATGCACTAAAAAAGGCCTGTCCCAATAGCAAGCCCAAAAGAAAAAGAAAACCTCCCTGGTGGTCAGCAAAACTATCTTCCCTCCGAATGGACTGCAGAACCCTTTTTAACAGGTCCAAGGCAGGAAATGAGGAGGCCCTGTGGACCTCTCGTCTCTAAGATAGAACAAGAGAGAACGCTATAGTCGAGTTCCCCGACTATCTGATACCCGTTACTCAGCTAGTGAAAGGAAGAAGAAGAGTCTTAAACACCGTTTTTGGCGGTTTGAAGGCGTTAGAGTAGGCGTGGCAGAAAGTTTTTTGGCAAATCGATAGAAATTTACTACACTAATACAAAAATGAAAAAATATCAAAACAATTTTCAAAAGTGTGGGCGTAGCAGCGTTGGGCGGTTTGTGGGCGTTAGAGTGGGCGTAGCAAAAAGTTTTTTTTTTTTTTTTTTCCGCCGTTTGTTGACGTGTGAAGACGTGTTTTTAATCGAGCTTCGTATCGGTTAATTTGAGTGAAGTGAATGGTGATTAATATAAAACAAATAAATAAATCGAAAGCGAAAGCGAAAGAGACGCTCTGTGCGATGCACCATCGCTCTAATAAATTTTCTGTGTTTGAAACAAACAAGTAGTTTTATTTTATTTACATCTTCAAACAAAAGACCAAAAACAAAAAAAAGCAAATAAAAACAACAACTATGAGTCAGAACGACGTTCGCGCTCAGCGTCAACGCGAGCAAGACGACCGCCGGCTCTCATTGCAACGAAACAACGCGTACTTCTCATACGTCTCGTATGAGAATTTACCTTTGACAACAATTCAAGAAAGAGCGCGTTCTTGCTCTCCCCCATTACTAGCTTCGTCACAAAACCCGCAAGCACCAAACACTTGCGAAATTTCTTTACGCTTGCCTACGGTGACTAGTACTGTGACAACAACAACCACTGCAACTGCAATCACAACAATAACTGGAACGGTATCATCGGCTCGCTCAATTTCGTCGACGCAAGTACTTGCTCGCCCTGAGCCAGCGATCAAAGCAAAAACGCAACTTAACGGTTCCGCTGTGCTAGCAGAAAACCAAAACATAAACAAGAACGCCGGGTCGACCATACAGACAATTAAAAGAAAACTCAGCCCTCAAAATAATAAAAATCAACAATCCGAAAATAAGGCAAAAATTACACGAGACAATGTCACTAAAAAAACGCCAGCAAACACCAACAGATTTGAGCTTCTGGCAAATTCTACTGATGAAAGTGTAAAAACGGCAGAGTCATCCAAAGAGGAACCTAAGAAGGTTGAGCCTCCACCAATATACATTCGCGAAAAAAAGCTCAAGTGCCTTAGTGAACAAAATAGCGACATTAATAGGAGAAAACTCGTTTTACAAAATCCCCCTTAGAAAAGGGAACATTAATGAAACAAAAGTTTAAACTCAAACCGAGGATAGCCATCGTCTCCTAACCAAATTCCTGGACGATGCAGGAAAAAACTTTTATACATACCATCTAAAAAGCGCAAGGGGCCTTCAGGTTGTTCTCAAAGGGATTGAGGCAACTGTTTCGACCACTGAAATCGTAGAAGCGCTCAAGGAAAAGAACTTTAATGCAAAAATGGTAAGGAACTAAAGAACCGTCTTAACAAACACGGAGAATCAACACGAGCTCAGGCCACACACATCAGTCACACTCCGCCACAACCATCCGGACGGAAAAGCCCATGGCGCCACTGGCATACTTATCAGAGGACGCATCAAACACCAGCTTCATAATAGAACTGAAACGGACTACCTGCAATCCACTTCCATAAGCATGCAATCTAGCATCGGCCCCGTCACTCTGGCCGCAGTCTACTGCCCTCCTCGTTTTGCAGTTTCTGAGGACCAATTCTTGGAATTTTTCAACTCACTCGGTGAGCGATTTATAGCGGCTGGTGACTACAATGCCAAGCACACGCACTGGGGTTCACGCCTTTTAAACCCAAAGGGCAAACAACTTTACAACGCGCTCATTAAGCCACGAAATAAGCTCGATTATGTTACTCCGGGTAGGCCTACATACTGACCAGCAGATCCAAATAAGCTCCCGGATCTCATTGACTTCGCAATAATAAGAAAGATCCCTAGAAATAATATTACGGCTGAGTCACTTGCAGAACTATCATCAGATCACTCACCAGTTTTACTTGCTCTCAGGCATCGACCACATACAACTGAGCACACATACAGGCTGACAGGCAACAGGACCAACTGGGCAAGGTACACGAAATATGTTTGTACTCACATGGTACCAACTCAAACAGTGTCTACCCATGAGGGTAGATTCGCCTGACCGAATCGATGGAGGAAAATCTTGTTGTTCTACCCCTCCAGACACACACAAAATGACAAATCATACCAAGACAACTCGCGAAATCGAACAGCTAGTACTTGAAAAACGAAGACTAAGAAGAGAATGGCAGAATCACAGATCCCCAAAGGCTAAGGAACAGCTAAAAATAGCAACACGTAGACTAACCAGGAAGCAAACGCCCAGCATCTATATATCGAACAACTATCGCCCACCAGCAAGAAGAACCCTTTGTGGAAAGCACACAAAAATATTCAGCCACCAGCAGAAACAGTCGTTCCACTGCGAGGCCCCTCAGGAAGCTGGATACGCAGCGAACAAGATAGAGCAAGTGCATTCGCCGATCACCTTCAAGGCGTATTCCAACCAAATACTGCTAGCAACTCATTTGTCCTACCCGTAGCAATTAAAATCCAGCCACCAATAAATCCAATAACATTTAGTCAACGTGAGATAGCATCTATAATAAAAGATCTTGATCCCAAAAAATCACCTGGACCCGACTTGGTGACACCAAAAATGATCATAGAACTCTCACCGTGTGCGGTTCTGACCTTTGCAATCTCTTTAACGCTATGACGAAACTTGGATACTATCCCCAAAGGTAGAAAAAGGCGGTCATAGTGATGACTCCCAAACCAGGCAAAGACAAAACGCAACCCTCATCCTACAGACCAATCAGTCTCCTATCGTGTCTCTCGAAACGGTTTGAAAAGGCATTTTTAAAACACCTACCTCCCTACTTATGAATGCGAAACACTATACCATCCCATCAATTTGGTTTTCGCAAAAATCATGGAACGATCGAACAGGTCAATCGCATCACAAACGAAATTCGTACTGCTTTTAAGCACCGGGAATACTGCTCAGCAATATTCTTAGATGTCTCACAAGCATTTGACCGAGTCTGGCTGGAAAGACTAATGTACAAGATAACAAAACTGCTTCCGCAGAATACCCACAAAGTGTTCGAATCTTATCTCTTCAAAAGAGTGTTCTCAATCAGGTGTAACAGTTCGACTTCACACAACCGCGTCATCTATGCTGGAGTTCCCCAAGGAAGTATGCTGGGCCCCGTTCTTTACACTTTATATACAGCAGACATGCCTACAAACTATCAGCTCACAACCTCTACGTTTGATGACGATACCGCAATACTCAGCCGATCCAAATGGCCTTCAAAGGCAACAGAAAAACTTGACTGTCATCTTAAAACAGTGGAAAGATTGTTTGCAGACTGGCGCATTAGGATAAACGAGACCAAAAGCAGACATGTAACATTCACACTGAATAGACAAACCTGCCCACCATGTACCCTAAACAATACACTCATCCCACAATCAGACGTAGTAACATAGATAGACGCCTCACCTGGCGGCGACATATAGAATCTAAATAGACTCATATGAAGCTTAAAGCAGGCAATCTCCACTGGCTTATTAATTGCAACTCTCCGCTTAGTCTGGAATACAAAGAACTTCTCTACAATACCGTGCTGAAATCCATTTGGACATTCGGCTGTGAATTAGGGGGAAACGCGTCCAAATCCAACATTGAAATTATACAGCGAGCTCAGTCAGCGATTCTGCGAACTATCACTGGGGCACCATGGTACCTACGCAGCGAAAGCATCCATAGAGACCTCGACATAAACCTCGTCAACGAGGAAATCCAGATGAGAAAGAGTAAACATCAAGCAAAGCTCGCCGCACACGAAAATCCTCTCGCGAAGTCGCTCACGCGTGTATGTAGTCACAGCAGACTAAAGCGATTCTCCAGCCCAGCAAAGAAATCCTAGGGCTGTCTCTAACTAATACAACTATTTAATATTGTATATAATAAGATTTGAATATCTATTGTTAGTCTCATAATAAGAGAAGATCCATGCAGGATAATAGCCTATGCGGACGACGTTGCTATTATCTTTATAGGCAAATACCCCCAAACGCTATGCATTCTTATGACCGAAAATGTCAGTGTTTTGTCCAACTGGACCAAGAATAACGGATTAGGAATTAACCCCTCAAAGACCGATCTGATTCTCTTCACTAGGAAGTATAATATACCAGACTTAGTCCCACCTATCCTCAACAATCAAAGACTTTCCTTCAGGAAACTAAACTGGAACTTGAACCTCACAGACATATACAAAAAAGCTTCAATAGCACTCTTCACGTGCAAGAAAGCAATAGGGCTCAAATGGGGCATGACACCCTATATAGTAAGAGAGAGAGTTTTGCATTTGCTAAAATCGGACGTGTTTTTGTTACGCTGCGCGGAAATATTCTTTATCACGAAGTCGGCTTGGCGAGTTTGGCGGAATAAATGCCCAAAGCCACACGGTGCTAATGTGCTTCATTTCGGCGCGATTTAAAGTAAAAAAACGCGAGCGATTGGTAAATTGCCTAATTTTTATGACTTTGCAATTCGGTGCAGCTGAGAACAACAGCTGACAGCGCTGCCAACCTACGTCGGCAAGAGATCGGAGCTTAGTGGCGTTGCCAGACCATCGGCACTGCCAGGGCTGCTCGAACATTTGAATCGTGTACCTGTATTTAAATAGTAATATTCAAACAATAATTAATTAGAATTTTCTTTTGAAGTGGACAATTGCTAAAAATTGCGAAAAACCAACAAAAAATATATTTATATATAAATTTGTGTGGAGTTGACCAATATTTAGCAAGGGGATCGGTATAAAGGTCGCGGATCACCAATCATCAACCTCTTACCATTTCGGTGCCCAGGTAGAGACTCTGGTGTCCGAAAAGAGGCGGGATAACCTCCATCAGCCAACGCCTAGGAGAAATCCGTGGCCTACGTGGGACCCCAGTTAAATTCGGTGATCCACGTTCGCATAGGGTAAACTAGGGTTGACACCCGTCAACTAATGGACGGTCCAGCGGGGGGCACTGCCCCCGACCACGTGGTGGACCCATTTAAACGAAGCGCCAGAATGTCTAAGTCCCCCTTCAAAGGAGTGGGAATCACGGAGATAACGGAGCGATCTGTAATGCCAGCTCCAGCGGCTGGGAGCGTAGCGCAAGCCGTTCCCCAGACGCTTAGGTCAACAACCAGCATCGGTGGAGCTACTGCAGCAGAGAACTTTGCCCCCTCAACATCCCTGATGAATAGGAAGAAGATCTCCGACCTCATCAGCGTGCCGTCCTAATATGCACCAGCTAAAACCCGGCCTGTTTCGCCGACAAGGCCACTAGACCTGTCGGCCTACAAAAATGAGGACTTGAGCAGCATCCTGGGCATGATGAACTCGAAAATAGCGGTACTGCTATCAGCTTTTGAGACGCAGCGCCACGTTACCCGGGAAGGGTAACCAAGGGTGTGATTTCGGAGTTGGCAGCTCTAAATGCCAGAGCTATACAAGGAGTCAAGGAGGCCCCGCAAAGAGTACGGCAACCCAGACGGAAGCGCAACCCAAACCAGCGAGCAACCCGGCAGTCAGCAAAAGTAGCGCCCCAGTGAAGCCTCCTCAGAAGAAGCTTCCCGTTAGCAAGGACGTGACTTTGCAGACGTATAAGGTGAATGAGCCTGTTCCGCCCAGCTTCGCGTCTGTTGCCAAAGAGGGTAACAAAAATTTGTAGTGGTCTAAGGCGGCATCTAAGCGACTACGCAAAAAACCGGAGGCCATCATAATTAGGAAAACTGGAGAAGCCTCGTACACGGACATGCTCCGTAAACTCAAAGCAGACCCCAGCCTGTCAAGGAGAGTTGTTGCTCGAAGTGGAGGGGAAAGCTGCTGCAAGCATGCCCGAATACAGAGGAGCTATTGAAGAACACCTTCAGGAAATGGCTGCGGTCCGCACGGGCGCGCGGAGAATGGCGCTAGACTGCAGCGGCATGGAGTTTTATAGCTGTATTGCCTCTCAATTCAGCTGAAACCAGAAGATGTGCGTGGTCTGCGCAAAATGAGAAATGGGACCTAAGTGGAGACCGTTACGCTCAGCGTTAACGACGCAATTGGCGTCCTGAATAAGGGGTCAGTAAATATTGGCTGGTCTTGCTGTCGCACCATCCAGGACACACGCCCCATAAGATGCTATAAGTGCCTGGGTTACGGTCACAGGGCACTTAACTGCAAGGAGCCTGATCGCTCGGACTACTGTCTCCGGTGCGGCGAACGAGGTCACAAAGCGAAGGGCTGTGTCAACTCGCCGAATTGCCTGATCTGCAACAGCGACGTAGACAGGAATCACCCGACAGGTAGCTTTACATGCCCTACCTTCAAAGCGAGCACAACAAAAGGAGTCTTCAGTCGCCGCATCCATGATTAACATACTATAGCTAAATGTCAATCACTGTGCAGCTGCACAGAGCCTTCTGTCCCAAACAGCGATAGAGCGCAATACTGACGTCATGCTCCTAAGTGAACCGTACGCCCCTGGTGTGGAAAATTCAGGAGTGCTTTTCGACTTTACACGAAAGGCAGCAGTCATATGTTAGTCAATCTAATACACCACGATAGAGAGGGAAAGCCTGTAGTCATTGCAGGTGACTTCAACGCCTGGGCAATTGAATGGGGAAGCCGGACATTTAACCTTCCAGGAAGGGCCGTTATTCATGCCATGAACCAGCTGGATCTGGTGCTGCTGAAAGATGGTGGCAAGCCGACGTTTAACAACGACAGAGATTCATCATTCACCGATGTCACCTTTGTTAACAGAAGTCTAGCCTCCAATGCCAATTGGATGGTTCAGGAGGACGTAACTCTGAGCGATCATGCCCTAATCACACTCAGCGCCCGCTCGTCGTGCATCGCACAACGACAGGCAAGGAGTTCCCTTGGGAAAGCACGGGACATCAGAAAGCTGGACAAGGACATGCTGGCCTTCAGCATCGAGCCAATGCAGCCAACAAATGGGCAGGCGGAAATCATGGTGGCGGCGCTTATGAAGATGCTGGAAGCAAACGCAAACCTCCGGTCTACTGGTGGAACGGCTCCCTGAACCAGCTACGCTCGGAATGCTTCAGGGCAAGGAGACAGGCGCAACTAGCCAGAGGACTTCCTCAGCACGCAGAACTTTACGAGGCCTACAGATCGAATCTTGCGAAAGGAAATGCTTTTAAAGAGTTGCTGGCAAGCGTCGACGAAGACCCCTGGGGTATCGCCTACAAAATGGTTAGCAACAAACTGAAAGCCGCTGAAGGTGGTACTCCACAGGACCCAGTCCTACTTTCAACCATCGTGGAGCAGCTATTCCGAAATCTGAACACTCTATGGCAACCCGCGCAAGAAATTCCTGCCCCAGATTTTCCGTGTGTCACTGCAAGTGAGGTCATCGAAGCGGCAAAAAGAATAAAGCCCAACAAAGCCCCTGGTCTCGATGGCATCCCAGGTGTCATAGTTATGGCTGCCGCAAATGCTAAGCCAGAAATCTTCAGGGTGCCTGATAGATGGTATCTTCCCATCCCGCTGAAAGAAGATGAAGCTGGTACTGCTGCCGAAAGGAAAGGGGCCAACCAACGCTGCAGGCAGTTTCCGCCACTTTGTCTGCTGGACATCGTGTGAAAGATCTTCGAACGCATCATATACACACGTATTGAGGTGATTACTGAGATCCCCGATGGCTTACAAAGCCACCAGTATGGTTTCCGGAAAGGTAAAAGCACTCTCGACGCTGTTACTGCTATAAGAGATCTGGCCAAGACCGCTCTCAAGGGACACCGATGGCTAAGTGGCAGCAGGGAGTATTACGTCATCATCACGCTTGATGTAAAAAATGCGTTTAACACGGCTGGATGGCCAAAAATCCTCGGGGCTATGCGCAAACATGGGTATACCTCATTACCTCAGGATCATCATTGGCAGCTACTTTAGGGACCGTATATTTTGGTACGATACTGATGCCGGGCGAAGAAATCACCACGTCTCCGCAGGTGTCCCAGAAGGGTCGGTTCTTGGACCAATCCTGTGGAACATAATGTATGACGGGATATTGGTTATTAGCAAGCCCACCGAAGTGGAGCTACTCTGCTTTGCAGACGACGTGGCAGTAGCAGCGGTTGCCAAAATGGAGTCAGCTGGATTCCTTAGGTACCTGGGAGCTCTTATAGACCACAAACTGTCATTCAAGGAGCATGCGAGATACGCGGCAGGAAGGCAGCGATGACAGCAGCAGCATTGGCAAGACTCATGCCAAATATAGGTGGACCCAGGATGCCGGCCAGAAGGCTGCTCGTGGCGGTCGCGAAATCTTCGCTTCTATACGCTGTCCCCATCTGGAGGAGTGTCACGAATGAAGTGACTTACTTGGACAACGCGCGTGCAGTATCACAGACCCTAGCCCTTAGACTGTTTAGAGGATTCAGAACAATCTCCCATGTTCTTGCGGGCATCCCCCGATCGACCTAGAGATAGAGGCCCAATACCTAAAGCGAGAAGGTATTCCCGAGGAAGAGCTCACTGACTGGCTTCATGGAGTGTGGCGGGATAGGGGGCATGACTCGCAACAAGGGAGATGGACCTACCAACTGATCCTAGATCTAGTTGAGTGGGCAGGATGCGAACACAAAGAGGTGGACTACCACTTGACTCAATTTCTCACCGATCACGTCTGCTTCAGCTTTCGCCATGTGGACTCGGCCCTGTGCCTGTTCTGCAGCGACTCAGCCGAAACAGCGGAACATATCCTTCTGCACTGTGTTAGGTTTCGTACAGAGAGAGAGATACTGGAACTTGCTGGAACTTCGCTCAGCTCGAGAAACTTAATGCGCAATATGCTGGCGGACAAAACCGTGTGGGTGAGGGCCCATGGCATTATCATCGGCATGATGAAACGTGTTCGCATCGATGAGACGGCGGGCCAAGAATACCACCTCAGCGGGCTCGGCTTGTCGAGAAAGGCGACTAAAGAGTTAGCGAAGGAGCGTTTCGCAATAACGCAACAAGAGAGGGGTTGCGATCTGGCACCACATCCTGCTCACCGAAGTAATATCTTGACTGGAAGTCCCGGTGAGCGAAGCAAGGACTGGAGAGCGTTCGGAGGTTTTTGTTTAGTACGTAGGCGTAACTCTACTTGGAGAGTTATGAATCGTGCATGTCATCTACGGACGGTGGATAGTATCTTGAAAAGATTTTATTTTCCTGCCGTATTTGTAATAAAAAAAAAAAACATAGTAAACTGGATATATACGGCCATCGTCAGACCAATACTACTACGTATGGGGTCGTGGTATGGTGGCCGGCACTGAAAAATAAATTTAGCACAAAAATGCTAGCAAAGATGCAAAGAGCCGCAGCACTCTGCATCACCAGTGCTTTACGCACCACCCCAAACGAAGCCCTAAATGCCATACTCAACCTCCCAAACCCAGAACTAGCTGGCATGGAACAGGCCACAATCAGGCAATCAGGCTTAGAGATACCAAACAGTGGAACCCACAAGAAGTGGGTTACTCATGTATCCTAAAAAACATTCAAATAGTCCCCTCCAGGATAGACTACTGGACTCCTACGTAGTACATACAAACACCTTTCAACACAATCATCCCAGAGAGGGACGAGTGGAACTCACAGACACCAGGCCCCCAGAATGCTATATGCTTCTATAAGGACGGGTCAAAACTACAGAACAGAGTAGGATGAGGAGTTTACTCCGAACAACTAGGCCTACGCATGTCGTTTAGACTCCCCGATCATTGCAGCGTCTTCCAAGCTGAAGTTGCAGCAATAAGGGAGGCCCTAAAGCATTTGAAAGCACTAAAACCGGAAAGCTCACACGTAAACATCTTCAGTAATAGCCATGCAGCTATCAAATTGATTGGCTCAATCTCAAGCCACTCAAAAACAGTTCGAATTGCCGCTCATATTTACACGAGATGACACAACAATTCGTAATCAGCCCTATATGAGTACCTGGACACAGGGACATTGAAGGGAATTCCATCGCAGATAAACTAGCTTGAGAAGGCACTACCGCGCCACTCATACAAGAGATGGAGGGCATGAGAATGCCTTTAGTCACATGTAAACTACTACATAGGAAACACCTGAGCTGAAACAAACCGACAATATGGGAAAATACCACACACTGTCGCCTAACACGCCAAGTATGGCCAAAAATAAACTCAAAAAGATCGTCAAAACTCTTAAGGTTGACCAGAGCAAACCTCAGCACTGCTATGAGAGTCATCACAGGGCATTGGCTGGCACCCATGCCAGAAGACTAAATGCCGCGTATAATGATTTCTGCCGCCGGTGTAGGGACGATGAAATAGAAGAAGCGGTATAGCATATACTATGCGACTGCCCAGCACTGCAAGCGAAAAGACTTGCTCAACTTCCTAATAGACACGTCTGACCTTTCCTACAACGATTCACATCGGATACAAAAATTCCCCACCGCCTCTGGCTGTGGGAAACTGCTAACATCACACGAACCTCGACGGGTAAAAGGGGAAAACACACACGGTATCACAATGGACCTCTAATGGTCTAATTTTTTTTTTTTTTCCTTCTTTCTCTTATTTATTGAATCTTCCCTTTTACTTAAGAGACTAACAATAAGTTTTCAAATCTTATTCTAAGCTAGCTAATTATCATTTTATGAGATGATTTGTGCTATGTGGCCTAACAAATTTAACGCTGGGCTGGTTGATCGTTGCGGTGCAGTCGACTTTGGCTGCATACTCGAAAAAGTTTCCTTGCAAGGGGATTTGGATGTGAGCCTAGTTTTTCCTTGTATTTAACTTTTCTCTCTGTTATGGTCTCAATGACAAGTTTTATTTTTAGGTCTTTGTGTATATTCTCGTTCCGAAGATACCATGGAGCTCCGGTTATGATTCTCAGAATCCTAGACTGTGCTCGCTGAATGATGTCGATGTTGCTTCTCGATGCATTGCCCCATAGCTCGGAGCCATGGGTCCATATGGGTTTAAGAACGGAGTTATACAAAAGGACTTTGTACTCCAGGCTCAGGGGAGACCGAACGTTTATAAGCCAGTGTAGATCCTTTGCTTTTAGTCTCAGGTGCGTCGTCTTGGCCTCTATGTGTTTCCGCCAGGTGAGCCGCTTGTCCAGATGAATACCTAAGTATGTTACGTCATCGGCTTGTGGGATGCGCGTGTGGTTCATAACCAAGGGCGGGCAGCTTTGTTTGTTAAGGGTAAACGTAACTTGTTTGCATTTTTGTTCGTTTACTCGAATGCGCCAATTTGCAAGCCAATTCTCTACACATGTTAAATAGCGTGCTAGTTGCATCGTAGCTTTTACTGGGCATCTGGATCGACTCAGTATTGCAGTGTCATCAGCGAATGTGGATATTGTTAGCTGGTAGTCTGTTGGGATGTCCGCTGTGTATAGGGTGTATAGAATTGGACCTAATACACTTCCTTGGGGCACTCCAGCTTCTATAGTACAATCGCTTGAAGTGCTTGAACTACATCTAACCGCGAACACTCTTTTGTATAAGTAAGACTTTAGAAGCTTATGTAAGTTTTGAGGCAGCAGTTTGGTTATTTTAAACATAAGTCCATCCAACCATACTCTATCGAATGCTTGTCAACGTCTAAGAATAAAGCTGTACAATATTCACGATGCTCAAAAGCAGTGCGAATTTCCGTTGTGATGCGGTTAACCTGCTCAACAGTTCCATGTTTTGCCCGAAAACCAAATTGGTGCAATGGGAGTGTGTCGTGTGTTTTAAGGTGGGGACTGATTCGTAGCAGCAGTACTTTTTCAAATAACTTGGAGAGACAAGTAAGTAGGCTTATTGGCCTGTATGATGATGGCTGTGTTTTGTCTTTCCCAGGCTTAGGGATCATAACTATAACTGATTTCTTCCACTTTTGAGGAAAGTATCCAATTTTGGTAATAGCGTTGAAGAGTAGGCAGATTTGTAGAACTGCACACATTGGAAGCTCTATGATCATTTTCGGTGTTATTAAATCGAAGCCAGGCGATTTTCCAGTCTTCAGTTGGTCTCTAATGACTTTCGTTATTTCGCTTGGCCGAAATTCTATGGGATCTTGTGGTGCTAATTCAGATGCAGTTAAGGGTGGGAGAGTAAATGAGTTAGTGGCTGGATTGGGTTGAAATACCTTTTTGAGATGATCAGCGAAGACTCTTGCTCTGTCCATGTCACTACGAGACCAGTTTCCGGTAGAGTTACGGAGGGGTACGACAGTTTCTGCTGGTGCCTGCAGATTCCTGTGGGATTTCCACAATGAGTTTTTTGTGCTGGTGGGCGTGAGGTTCTCGATGTAACGCAGTTGTGCGTCCGCTTCTTTTTTCTTAAGCGCTTTAGTAAGTCTGCGAGAAGCTGCTTTTAGTCTACTCTTTGCGCCAGGTGATCTGTGCTCCTGCCACTCCCTTCGAAGTCGTCGTTTTTCAAGCACAAGGAGTTCGGTATCTCGACTTGTCATGTTGAACTTTTTACTGCATCCGTTGGTATCTTGTGGAGTTGACGCTTTTGCTGCTGCGACTAGTGTTGATTCTAGGCTACCAGCAAACTGATCGATGTCTTGCTCGGTTTCCAATGAGCTAGAGAAGTCGGTATGTGAACAAACATATTTTTTGTACCTCTCCCAGTTGGTCCTGTTGCTTGTGAGTCTATACGGCCGCTCGATGTGTTGCAGTTGGTACAAAAGATTAAAGAGCACCGGGCAGTGATCAGATGAAAGTTCTGAAAGTGCCTCAGCTGTAATCATTGATTGGGATATCCTTTTGGTGATGGCAAAGTCAATCAAGTCTGGAAGCTTTTTAGGATCTGCTGGCCAGTATGTAGGCGTACCCGGAGAAACATAATTAAGCTTGTTTTGCGGTTTAATAATTGCGTTGCATAGCTGTTTTCCTTTAGGGGTCGCTATCCGAGATCCCCAGTACATGTGCTTGGCATTCCAATCACCAGCTGCAACAAACCTTTCACCGAGCGAGTCGAAGAGTGTTGTGAATTTGTCCTCTGATAGTGTGAAGCGGGGTGGGCAATAGACAGCAGCCAGAGTGAGAGCACCGTTATAGCATTGGAGGCTTATAGAGGTAGATTGTAGGCAATCTTCTTGCCAATTAGTGGTGTTTGATTCGCGATCGTATTAGTATGCCAGTGTCTCCATGGGCCTTGCCATCCGGGTGATTCGTAAAGTAAAATTTGTATCCTGGTATTTGAAAATTGTACTTTTCAGTGAGGTGAGTCTCTGAGAGTAGCATAACATCAATGTTTCTGTCGGCTAAGAACTGAGCAAGTTCTAGCTTGTGCCGCGAAACGCCATTAGCGTTCCAGGTTGCTATTATTAGGGGAGTCATTATACTGTTTTAGAGGAAACGAGCATTTGAATAAGGATGTTTTGGTTCCTGATAAGCTCTTGCATAGTTGTTTGCATGAAGGCCATAAAGTCTTTCATGCTTTGCTGCATCGAAAGCAAAATCGCTTCAACGCCAATTGGCTGCTGTTGCATGTTATCGTGAGTGTTTGTTTGATGAATGGGGGTGTCCGCTGCTGGTGTTGGGATCCCTGATTTTAGTGCACTTGCAAAGGAAATATTTGGCGCTGTTCGGTAGCTGGTAGACAGAGGGATGTTAGTTGTACTCGGTTCCATTGCTTTGTGAATTGCTGGTGTGGTACGATCACGAACTGAAGTCACTCGTTTGTTTAGGCGACACTTAAGTTCCTTGTAAACAATGCATCCTCGCCAGTTGGCAGTGTGGTTTTCGCCACAGTTTCTGCATAATTTAATTGAGCTGTCGTCCTTGTTCTTGGGACAGTTTGCGGTACTGTGAGCATCGCTGCAAACGACGCAGATAGATTTTAGGGTGCAGTACGCTTTGGTGTGGCCATATTCTTGGCAGTTAGTGCACTGCACAGGCTGCTTTCGCTTGTGTGGTCTAATTGCGTCGGAAAACCGACGGCAGGTAAAACCTAAGCTAACCTAATCTAATACTTGTTTTCTTTTTATACCCATTACTTGTAGAGTGAAAGGGTATACTAAAATCGTTGAAAAGTATGCAGAATACAGAAGGAAGCGTTTCGGAACATATAAGGTATATATATTCTTGATCAGGATAAATAGCCGAGTCGATCTGGGTTAGACTCTAACGCCCACAAATCGCTCAAAGCTGTTAGTATTGAAATTTCTCTTTCGCACTTCCACTAGCTGAAAATCGACTATAGCGTTCTCTCTTGTTTAATTTACTTTTAAAATGTGTTACATTTTGGCTTTTATTTTCCTATAGATTTTTAGATTTTTAGATTTTAAGCGCTCTAGTATATTTTGTGCCAACTTCACAAAATTGCCGATTTTTATTAAGTTTTTAATTTTATTTCTTTAATCGGTGTAACAGCGTAGAGTAGAACGTATGCTGGCATTTTTCCATGTATATAATGTTTAGGTTTATGGTTGTACGTATATGTCGGGGCGAAAATAATGTGTATGCGCTTAGTCGCTATTTACTTCTTCCCCATGTCCCTTCTGCTGTTATGCGTGTTGCTATTCATTGTCAATATGTGAGGATGAGTAGGTGAATTATCTATAAACGGGACTCTGCTAGAATGAGAGCGATAAAGCTGTTGCTGAACGTGGCCACTTGCGCTGCTTGGATTAGAGTGAGACATAATAAAAAGGGAACGTCAAAAATTGGGAAGACAAAAAGCAGTCTGTACGAAACAACATATTAAGCGTTGAGAAGCCAAAGTAGACGCAAGTGGACTCGTTAAACGCGCGCAGATTTATAAATTGAGTAGTAAAAATCATTATGAGTGACGCCGATATGAACGGACGGACGGACGACGAGGCTCCTGGCATCAATAACCCGACATCAGAAGTGGGATCTGTGCGACATCCTGCATTTTCTGAGGAGCTGTGGCGTGCAGTGGTCGAAATGCAAATCGGAATTTGGCTGAACTCGTAAAAATCATGCAAGTGACTCCGGCACGCGAGCAGCAACCTAGCTATGAAGTTAAGCTACCCAAATTTAAACCTGAAGCTGCATGCGTTGAGGCAGCAAAGTGGTGGTCAACAACCGATATAATTCTGTCTGAGCACCCCCTTCAAGGAAGTAAATTGATCAACAGCCGCCCGAGTGGCGCTGAATGTTACGCGGTATATGCGAATCGGTTGGTGACGACGCTGACTACGAAGTGGCGAAATATGGGAAAAGAAGAAATTGCCGTTACAACGGTTCTTGCGCATATGGCAAACATTGACAGTCGTTTGCAACGTGTTCTCTTCACATCCAATGTCCGCACCAGACGTAAGCTACATGCGGAGTTAAAAGCGTTTACGTTCGACAAGAAGCGACATGCTCGAGATGACAACCTTGGACCTAACCAAAAGAACCATAAGGCATCGCCAGTTGTATGTCACTTCTGTTCAAAGCCGGGACATCGAATTGCTGAATGCCGATATAAAATGCGACAAGATAGAGAGGCGAAACCGCAGCGTGAAAAATCAAATGTCACGAGCTATCGGTGCGGCCAATTGGGACATTTCTCCAACCAGTGCCCGAAAAACGGAAGTGCAGTTAAGCAAGATGTGACTCAACAGAAGACTAATAACCAATTTTGTGTGACTAAGCCAAAGGGAAATTTGCATCAACGAGGTGAGTTCTATCCAATTTTCTTCGATTCCGGTGCAGAGTGCACCCTTATTAAAGACGACATTAGTAATAAGTTATCTGGCAAACGTATAAACAATATTGTAATGATAATAGGTATTGGTGGTGGTAGTGTATGCAGTACGTTGCAAATCTTGAGTGAGGTTACTATAAACGAAAACATTATGGAAATATTATTTCATGTAGTCCCGAATGAGCAATTGAGGATATTCTGATAGGGCAAGAGATACTTAAACAAGGCTTTTATGTAATTTTGACATAAGATAATTTTAAAATAGTAAAATCAAAAACTGTTAATAATTGCTCCGTTGCTGAGCGATCGTTTACCATGTCCGATATCGACACCGAATTAGTCGACATCGAGCTACTTGAAAAGCACTCAACTTCATTTACTAATACCTCATACCCGAGTAAATACAGGTGAAATGAAAATCCGTTTAATTGAACTAAAACTGTCCAGCGACAGAGAAGTAGTGCGTATGCAAGTGAGCGAATTGATAACGTGTAATATTGTTAGCCCAAGTTGTTCTCCCTTTGCTAGCCCCATGTTGCTCGTCAAAAAGAAGAATGGCACCAACCGTCTGTGTGTCGATTTTAGAGAGCTAAATTCAAACACGATTTCGGATAAATACCCCTTACCGCTTATTAGCGATCAAATTGCTAGACTTCGCGGAGCAAAATATTTCACATGCTTAGATATGGCGAGTGGCTTCCACCAAATCCCGATTCACCCTGAATCCGTGGTATATACTGCATTTGTGACCCCAGATGGTCAATTTGAATTTCTTACAATACCTTTTGGCCTCAAAAATGCACCATTCGTCTCCAGCGCGCAATCATAAATGCACTTGGTGACCTTGCTAATTCTTTTGTAATAGTTTACATGGACGAAATAATGGTAATATCGACAATTTGGAGGTGTTTAGAGCCCTGCCTAAACATTCTAGGGGCTTAATTCGAGGAGTCGATAACGATGCCTCTAGATTTGCATTCTTCTCGCCAAAAGGTCTCGCAATGTCAACCCTCGGTTTAATTCTGCACATCCGGACGAGGTCACACAAACCTTAAAGGTGTTGATCGACGAGTACTCGCACCTTGTTTAACCTTTTTTTGCCGGATGAGGCCATCGATACTAGCGTGAGGGCAGAGATCCGCACATACACATTAGACCCTATTTATACAAACAGATTCCCATTCCCAGCTAATATGAGGTCTGAAATAGATAGGCAGATCCGGGAACTCCTGAATAAAGACATAATCAGCCCGTCTAAAAGACCGTTTTATTCTGCGGTTTGGATTGGACTGAAGAAACCAAGTTCAGATGGTAAAATGCCACGGCGGTTGGTCATAGATTTCAAACGTTTAGATGCCGTTTCTCTTTCTGACATTTATTTGATTCCCGACATAAATTCTACGTTAGCCAGTCTCGGTAAAGCCAAGTATTGAACGACACTTGATCTTACCTCGGGGTTCTACCAAAGACATTAGAATAACAAGATGCGTAACGCCATAGGACATTTTTGCACACGATTTTTTGTGCTGCCTCTAGAGCTGACTCCAGGCTCTCTCGAAATGATGTTCAAATGACAGAGCGGAGAGCTCTAGACCAATCTATGTACATAATAATCTTTAGAGTATTCAGCTTGCGACGTGTGAAAAATTAACAATGATACTTCGGTGATTATGTCCGCACTTCGTGATTCAAGAAATCAATTTTGCAATAAACAATTTCCATATTTATATTTAATTAGTAAAGTATAATAATTTCTTACCGTGTATTACGAAATATTTATTTTTTAAATTAAATTAATTTTTTTTTTAACTTCTTTGTTTTAAATTACAGTAGTTATAATAATTTTTTTTGTATATGTTTTAATTATTTTTAAATAGTTATTTAGTCAAATAACTCGTGTAAAAACAAGAGAGAACGTTATAGTCAAAAACCCCGACTATCTGATACCCGTTACTCAGCTAGTGGAAGTGCGAAGGAGAGTCTTCAACACTGACATTTTTTGGCTGTTTGTGGGCGTGGAAAAAAGTTTTCGGGCAAATCGATAGAAATTTACAAGACTCATTCATAAAAAAAAAATTCAAATAATTTTTCAAAAGTGTGGGCGTGTCAGCTTTGGGCAGTTTGTGGGCGTTAGAGTGGGCGTGGCAAAAAGTTTTTTGGCAAATCGATAAAAGACATACAAAAATGAAAAATATCAAAACATTTTTCAAAAGTGTGGGCGTGGCAGTTTTGGGCGGTTTGTGGGCGTTAGAGTGGCCGTGGCAACATGAATCAACAAACTTGCGCTACGACTATGTCTCTGGAGTCTGTATGCTTAAACTCAACTTTCTAGCTTTTGTAGTTTCGGACATGGCCACATCGACTCGGCTATTGATTCTGATCAAAAACATGTATACTTTATATGGTCGGAAGCGCTTCCTTCTGCCTGTTACGTACTTTTCAACGAATCTAGTATACCCTTTTAGTCTACGAGTAACTGGTATAATTACCCATTTTTTAGCATTAAAAATCCAAATAAGATTCAGTTAAATTATTTTGTTAAATTGTATTTTGATTTTTTTAAACAGCACCCAATTTTGGTCGGCAAAAAAAACGCTCCAATTTTTTGTTTTACTTTTATAATTTCTCTTAATCCGTTTTTTTAATCCGGTTTTTTTTAATACTCGCTATATATTCGAAAACATTGAAATTGAAGTAGTTTTGTTGCATTAGTAAAGTATGGAAGTTTAAGTGCGTATAGTAAATGCGATAATTAGTGATAATATAGGACCCCATTACAATGGTAACGGCCTCCCCGTGGTGTTCCTTGCGATTACCCTACCGATTAGTACATATTATTAATTAATAATTATCATCCGCTCGAGTAAAAGCAAATCAATCAAAGAAGGTTCCGGTCGGACATGACGATGCGGTTTTGCAATCATTTGACAATCTGAAATCTACCATTTCCTCTTTCGAAGTACTTGCTTTCCCGGACTTCAGCAAGCCATTCCATCTGACTACTGGCGCCTCTATATATGCTTTCGGAGCTCTACTGTCCCAAGACATTGTGGGCAAGAATCGGCATATCGCTTACATTTCGCGGATCCATTCTAAGACTGAGGAAAGCTATGCCACTATAAAAAAAGAGATGCATGCTTTAGTCTGGGCTTGTGGTAACCTCAGGTCATGTTTGTGCCGCGCTGCCTCGGTCAAGATGTATATAGAAATTGAAATTTTGGAAGGGCAGAAATGAGGAGTACAACTGTGTAGATGAGTAATCTCGGTTAAACCCACGTCGTTGCTGACGCCCTTTCACGAATTGTTCCCATGAACCATTACTTTGATTGGTATCGTTCGGATACTGCCTAAGCTACCGAGGCTTCACCATCCATAGTGCGAACGAGGATGCGTCTCACATTCTTCGCTATGTGGGCTGCAATTATCGTATACGGTAATCAATTACGATTGGAATATTTATGTAAACAACCCCACAGGGATTTCGAACGCCATTTGATATGGTCGTTACCTTGGTAAAGTACTTTAAGCCATCGGTGATTAAAGGGCTTAAAATCCCAGATTTTATCGTTTCAACGCCTATGCTTAGAGAAGTTCGCAGGGTTTAAATTCGAGTTTTTTGTTTTTTGATAGAGAAAGATAACATCGGAGAGCCCATAGGTGACTTAAAGAGGTTCGCCTGCAGCTTCTGGGGAAATAATATTTCCCGCGGGTGGCCAGTATCCGCAAGTTTGAAAGGCACCCCAAAAAAACGCCTCTGCAAACCTATCCCAAAATAAGCATGTAAACTTCTCCACATCTATTTCACCTTGAAAAAGTACCAAGTACCTGATAGAGGTATTTTACTGTTCCAAAGGTACTGCTCTCCGACAAGGAGGTCTTCTGTGCCTTACGGTGGTGAATTATTGGCGTACTTTAGGTATCGGGCTTTAACACACCGATCCAAAAATGTGAAATCAATGGTCAAATCAAGAGGTTTCATTACCCTTTCCTCGATGGAGTTTGAAATGTGAGCAAACTGGCCTGAAAATCAACGATTTGGTTGCCATAGCAGTAGACAGAGACTCTGTTCACTCGTAGACTAACAATAGGCCAACGGGTTTATTGTTTGGCCGCTCGGCGAGAATTAACTATCAAGGTTTAACTAATTACAGAACACAAGTCCTGGAGGACGTCGGAGGCTTGTTAAAATATAGGCTATATAGGGTTCGCAATTGCGGCTCATAACAAGACCACGTCCGACTAAATTTCTCACAGCCAGGGCGACAAAGTGTTGTCGCCAATAAAATATGAAAACTAAGGAAAAACCACTCTTTAAGCTTGAGGAGATCATTGTAGATAGAAATGGATCGCTCAAAACCAAGACCCGCAAAATGTTCCATAAATTAAATCTACGGAATCAAAAGGACTTTGGATCGTTTGCGTGCGTTTCATGAATTTTTCTTGAGAACATGCTAATACTCTCACACTTATTTTCCCTTCCCAAAAATACAACACCAACATTACCTAATATTCACACACACTTAACCCCATACCTCTAATCCGCCGCCGCGGACATATTCATGTGTTAGGCTCCGCTTGTCCCGTTGCAAGAGGGCATAGTCTGACATGTCAACGGCTATTTCAAACTGGCACACGTAATTGACTTGGGGTAGCTCGAGTCACTCGTTCAGGAGGTTCAACGCGAGGCTGAGGCGGATTCCAGTAAGACACGATTAATGCCTTATTATTCGACGCATCGCATTAATCCTTAAGACAACTTATCGAGGTTACAGCGAGTGTCAACGCCATCGATGGAGACGTACACATTGAGACGGACCGCCTACACAAAGCCCTGATCATCGATAGTCATGTCAGCGAGTTTACCCAAGCCTGTCAGCTTGCTACTGGCCGGACCCAGGACCCTCAACTTCGCTGAAACATTTATAGTCCAGCTTAGTAACGAGACGATCAGTGTAGACGGCAGAATACGAGTTAGTCCACAAGACAGCTTATGGTCATGCCGGAAAATACTGACTACAGTTACTGCAACAGGTTACACGCCATCACTCCACTATGTTAACGACGTCAATATGGAAAGTCTGAGAAGACTTTCCTGGATATCCGAAAAAGTTTTACTTTTTGGTAAGGGCTTTAGTTGCTTTGATTGTCGGAGTGACCCTGTACACGGTATGGAGGAAGCTAACGTCGACTAAGGGTATCTCGGTCGTGCAAGACTGTATACTTGACATGCAAGATGCGAGCGGGGCACCCAAATCCCTACAATCTGCGGGACTCAGATCTTTGATGGGCGAGGAGCTCCACCGACCTCCGCTCTTGCACGCACTCTCTCCATTTGACGGTCAACCAACTCTCTCACCGCCGCACTCGAAAACGCAAGCTTAGACCCCCGTCCTTATCCATCAATAGGCTGTCTTAACTTATATTATGTAAGTAGTTTTGGTGTTGTTGATGATGTTGATTATCTGTGAGTGAATGTGTGGAAAACAACCAATAGGGTTATAATTAATAAGAAGACATGAATAGGTTATAATAATATATGCTGTGTTTATTTGTGCTCTGGTTTATTCTGAAATGCAGACTGACTAAGCGAAAGCTTAGCTTCAAAATATAAACCTATAGGCATAAGCTTACAAAAGTAGTTTAGCTGAATAAATAACGTGACAGCTTTAGCGAGAGAAGAAAGATGGCAAAAAGAGAATAGCACGCACTAATAGGTGCTGGCGATTTGTTTCGAACTCCCCCCGCTGGAAGAGGTAAGATTCCAACTATATCGGAATCGATGGGCAGAACGGCTAATTTGGCGACCGCTCTCTTGATAAGACCCGTATCTGAGGACTCCGTCCCCGCTGGGGATGACTTCCTGGATGCACTCAAGCTGTCAACGATGGAATATTGTCCTCCTTCAGCAAAACTATTTTTTCAATCTTGATGTTAAATGATCGACGCCTTTGATGCAGCACGGATAAATAATCGTAGTTCTATCTTTTCTAGAAGTGCTGCAAAGCGGCCTTAACAAAGATGATGGAAGTTAGGCTCAGGAACTTTTGTGTATCTGGAACCCTTTGGAAATGCGCATTTCAACCCTTTCAGCTTTTTCTAAAATTGGACACAGTGGACGGGAGTTAAGGACGGCAGAAATGATATATGCAAGAGTTCTTAATTCATCGAAAGCTAAAAAGGATGCATCGACGACTCTGTAGAAGTAAAAATTTAGCCGACTTAACAGCAGCCTCCCATAAAACACCAAAGTGTGGAATGAACTTCCAATCACCTAATCAGATAATCACAAGATATCGATGCCTTGTGCGGTTCGCCTACAATAGCTTTCGCAGTTCCGCAAGCTCGCTCTTTGCACCAACAAAGTTTGTAGCATTGTCACTCCAAAGGGTATGCGGCCTGCCTCAAAGGCTTATGAATCTTCTCAGCGCTGTGATTAACGAATCCTTCGTAAGATCCAGGACAACTTCCAAATGGGGTGCCTTCGCGGAAATGCAAACGAAGACAGCGATATAGCACTTTTGGGATGCCTTGTTTTTGGTCTCTGCCTTATGATAAAATGGCCTACAATAGTGCACTATACCTCAAATTGGTTAGAGCCTTAGTCGTAATGTGGCAAGCAAGGCGACGGCAATATTTCGTTGGGAGGAACGATTAGCAGATTGTTCACCGTCGCTGCCCCCTCTTGAGCTTCCAAACTCGCTGGAGGCTATGCTTACTGGCTAGACTTTTGTTCTATGCTTTGACGATAATAGATAGCCATCCTGACCTCACGAACATTGAGAAGCTACATCACCAACGATATTGTCTGAGGGACACGGCGTTGCAACTGTGTATAGCTTTGAAATTTGTACAAAACAGATTTGCTATTAGGCGTTTAGTTTTTTGGCGCATGTCACTGAGATTTTGGGGCTGAGGGCAGTGCGGAGGTGTTCCGTTTCAATGATCAGTTTGCGCTATAAACTTATCCAAAACTGGAGCAGCGATGCAAGACTCTAGAGACTCTGGATTTTTCCATGGCAAGCTATGCGCCAAGCATCCAGGTGGGAACTAATCGTAAATCTAGTATGGTTAGGTCAGCCTTTTCTTGCCACAAATCTTAGCTCTCTGACATGTGTTTTTTGAGCACTTAATTCAGTATTGTCATAGCTTTACGAACCTAAATCCGGCAAATCGATTTCGAGAAGCAAAACTACTGAATCTTTGTATAAATTGTCTAAACAGTAGTCATCAATTGAGACAGTGAAAATACGGCCATTGCCGTGCCTGAGGATCTAAGCACCACACCACTCGTCTTCATAACCCGAAAACTGAAACCGTGGCCTTAGATTCATTTAATCATGCGACAGAACCCTGTGTATTGTGTGTCCCATCTTCAGCTCGTATTGCGCACGGCTTAGGCAAAGATGTAGTACTCCTAGCCACCGTGTTAGTAAAAAACCGTTCGGGAACCTTTGTTCCTTGCCGTGTTGTACTCAACTCGGGCTCCTACCATCTCTTGATAACGTCCCGATATGTAAACTTGCTTTAACTTAAGAAAACAAAATCGTCAGCTTGTGTTACCGGAATAGGACAGTTAACTTATCAATGCGATCTCGAACCTCCGAATATTTGAGTTTCATCACTGCAGTTAATTTTTCCAATATATTTTTTCCCATCTCTAATATCACGTTTGTAACTGGAACTTACCCCAAAACCTTAAGCTCGCGGATCCAGATTTCAATCGCCCTCAGCGCGTAGATTTATTGATTGGTGCTAGTCTATTTTACAACCTGCTGTGCTTTGGTCAAGTCAAGCTTTTGCCTGGATTGCCTTTAATTCAAAAGACTCGTTTGGGCTGTGTTGTTTCCGGAGGCAGCAGTCGCTCCATGGCAAGACCCCAATATCGTCGTACGCGGTTGTTCCGCCCAATGAGAAAACCTAACTGGATTGTCTTGAGTTGCTGCTTCGTTTTGGGAGATGGAGGATTGCGCCTAGCACATTGTCAGTGCTACTAAGAAAAAGCTTGATTGTGAAGTTCATACACATATGTTAAACACATTACTCGCTTGCCTGCTGGGGATTATTCTGTTCGAGTGCCAGACAAGTTCAGTTTAGATCTTTTGGGGAAGTCCTACCAGCAAACTCTGCAAAGATTCTTAACTCTTAAAAGAAAACTAGAGCATCGTCCAGTCGTCAAGGCCCAATACAAGGCTATGTCAGAAGTTCAGAAAGAAAAGTCATATTCCTGTTGAATTTCTTTATTTTGAACGGCCCGTCGAACCTTGGTGCCAGTTTCGCCGCGAAGCCCTCTGTTGCTTTCGACAGGTGGTGCTCTTTGGCCCATACTGTTTCTCCCACCTTGGGCCTCCTTCGGAGATTATAGTGGCGCTCATGGCATCATGACTATTGGCACGCTGTATCTGGCTACTATTCGCTCTCGCACAGCTTTTCGTAGCGTCTCGGGACGATCTCGGTCTACTTGGAGAACCTATCCACCAGGACCAGCAGCATCGAATTTCCGGGCTTCGACCTCGGCAAGGGGCCCACAAAATCCGAACACCCGGTGGCCCATGGTTCTTCCGGCACCTGGGTCAGGATTTTTCCGGCTGCCTGCAGCTCGTTAGACTTGTACTTCATACAGCTCTCGCATCTCCGCACGTACCTTCTTACGTCCCGGTGCATTCCTGGCCAGTGGTACCTGGGTGCCACCCTCGCGATCGTCGGTACACCGCTCCCTGGTCGGTACACACAGCTTCCATGACACCACATCCTCATCCCTGCCCGGTGCGAAATGTGCCTAGTCTGGGAATTTTTGGGGATCCTGCTTCAATTTCCTCCGCATCTCTTCCGTCCACCTGCATTCGTTTCCTGCAGCGGCTGTCTCGACAGAGCGTCCGCGACGACGTTCAGCTGGCCCTTTCTATACGAGATTTCAAAATCGTATTGTTGGAGCTCCAGTGCCTACCTCGCGATCCTTACGGACGGGCTCTCGATGCTGTTCAGCCACTTCAGGGCCATGTGATCTGTTATCACTTTAAAATGGTATCCTTCCAGGTATGGTCTTAATTTCCTGACAGCCCACACTATTGCTAAACATTCCTTCTCAGTTGCAGAGTAGTTTTTTTCCGCTCCGTTCAGCGCTCTGCTGGAGTAGGATATGACCCGCTCGCCTTACTCGGAGTGCTGTGTCAAAATAGCGCTCACCCCGTATACGCTGGCGTGCGTCTGTAACACGAATGTCTTTGCGAAATCGGGGCATGCCAGGATCGGGTCGGCGACCAGCCTGGTTTTGACGGCCTCGAATGCTTCTTGGTGGGCGCGCGTTGCCGTCTTCAATTCATTCAGTTCAAACGGCACATTCTGACACGAATAAAGTGAAGACCGAGTAAAGTGAATGGGTGATTTGAATGTCTTGTCTGCGTATTTGTGTGTGTGTGAGTTTTAATAAAAGACAGTTATGCTATGCTAAATTTTTAATAAAAGATAGTTATGCTATGCTAAATTCGTGTTTTAATATTATTGTCTATTATTACATAACTTATAATACATTATATTCTTATCTTATAAAAATATATATATTTTTTTTTAGTTTTCAATGTTATTGTGTAAAAACATAATTTTATTAATATTTTCCGTTTTATTACAGTCGGCGACTCCTCCATAAACGATGCGTCGCCTGACGTTAGCTATACAAACGATTTTATTTTTTATTTTCTACTACTTTTTTATCGTTTTTCATCGTGATTTTGTGCACCGCCACTGTCGATGTCCCTTGTCCTATTCCCAACTCAGCCAACTCCAAGTTCAGGAAACCGTCAATATCCTCCTCAGCGAAGTCTCTCTCCGCGATTGCCACCGACAGCTTCTCACGTGGACTACTTCGAAACGCCTGTCCCACGGGTATGTGGCGAATAGTTGCCTTTCTTCGGCCTTCAGCTTGCCCATTAATTTTGAAGGGCAGCACCTTGCGAACCCTGGTTGCCACTATGACCGTGGGCGTTTCCCGATCTCGCGCAGCACTCTGCGGTCCTCGGGCCGATTCTCCCGCACGTCCAGCAAAAGCTGATCGGTCGGTTCCGGCACTTCCGCATCCAGTAATCCTGGCTTCCACACCTATGGCAGGCTTGTGCTGGGTTTAACACAAACCTCCAACGGCTTGTCGTGACCGTCGTACCGGAAGCTCCAGTCCCGCACCTGCTTCGCCACCTTCGCGTAATCTTGAGGGGCTACTCTTGCGTTGTCTCGCCGATCGCAACTGGACTCCCGCCTCTCCCTCTTCTCGCGGCTGCATTCCCTGCAGCCTTCCTGCCTTTCGGGTCTGCTCCCGCTGGCCTTCATCATGTTGTTAAAATCGAGGCTCATCATCAGGGCTTCCACGCCGGTGACTTTGACTTCCACGGACGGTCTCCTTGCGTACTCTCTGGACTGGGGCTCGACTGGGGCTTAGGATGTTATGGGGACAGGGTGTATCGTCCGTGGTAGAGCTAGCGCTCCTCCCTGAACCACATTTGCCGACTGTCTGCCTGTATGGCACTCCGAGTTGGGACTACGCGTACTCTCCTGATCGACTGTCACGAGCTGCGCCTGCGCCGTATCTTTTAAAGGCTGCGGGAATCCCGCTATTTTGCTGTTTGAGCACGCCTCGCTCGGGTACAAGGTCCAACTCATGTCCTGTTAGTTCACGGTGCGTCCTCTTTGTACTTGTCCAAAGTCCACAACGTTACCGTTCGACCTCTGTGCTCTTGGCCGGTTCGAGTCCAAGGTCCCGCGCGGTACCGTTAGTTCACTGTCGCTCCGCTTTGCTGGGATCCAAGGTCCATTATTTACCGTTTGACCTGACCGCCCTTGACTGCTCTCTTATTCCAGCCGTCTTCTCCGTTGCTATGCCGATCTCCTGCACCCGGATTTGTGGGGAGTTTTAAGACTATTCACAAACTTCTTTAAGATACTTCTTAAACGATGTTCTGATGGCTGGTTCAGTGATTCAGCCAAAACGGATCCAGATTCTTCTTCGCACTCTTGTCCAAAAGACATTATAAACTACGAAAGTACCGGCTGTACTGGAAGGAGCTTCGGAAGATGATGAGGAGTCCTTCTTGAAGTTTGAGGATGGAGGCGATTTTAGAAAAACGCTTGGCCTTGCCTTGGGTTTGGTATCTGATCACCTGTTGTTTCACTTTCAACGCTCCAATCAACATCAAGGCCTTGCCGACGTTCAGTTTTATCCGCAATCTCTCGATTCTACGATCCTCTTGGGTTGGATGGCCCAGTCCAAGATTTTTCTTCGGCTGCTGTGCTAGTAAAAGTTGTCCTGGGACGAAAGCCTTCCTTTGGCACAAGATTCCTAATGGCAAGATATATGCTGTATTTTTGCGCTAGTTCGGCATGCCTCATTCCCACGATTGACCCTTTTCCATGCTCTGAATTAGAGATTCATGGTTTTTGCGATGCCAGCATTGAAGTGTCTAGCGGACAATCTTACAACAGCCACTTACTTTGTTCAAAGTCTCGAGTGGCTCCTTTGAAAACTCTAATCGTGCTAAAAACTAGAAGCTGAACTTCTATCCCGGCGTATAGCTGAAATATGTAAATTGAACGTATTCGAAGTGCGACTCAACTGTGGTGCTTTCTTGGATCCGGGAGAATCCTTCATAATTCAACGATGTTTAAGTAAGGGGGGACTGTGTCGCCTCTGCGCACAGAGCTTTCGTTCTCGTCCCTCTTTTCCGCACTTACGCTTTCGCTGTCTCCCGAGCTCGCACGCTCCAAACTTCGCGGTCGTCCGCCGTCGAACTCCCGAGCCCGCGGGTGGGAGCGCCACTCTAGTTAAGCTTGAACTTTAAGTCTTATTTATGCAGCCGAATAAAGCAGAACTCTTATTCCCGAGGCCACCGCTTCTGCGTTCTTCTTTTTCGACCCCTGGCTGGTGTTTTTCGGACATTGCTCTGTGCCGTGGGAATTCATCTAGTTGCTAACAGCCTGCCGCTTATTTTGGAGGACGATCGCCCCCCTACAAAACATTGGTCCTTTAAGCCGGACAAGGATATTCTTCCTTTATGAAAGCAGTTCCCGGCCATTTGTTCCGCCAAGTACGAGCCTTCTTCAATTTTCTCACTGCCGGTCTTCAGCAGAGCTCCGAACATTCAATTTCGGTCGCACTGCTGTAAGAATATTTTCTGTGTCAATTCCACATCCGTGGATTTTCCCGACACAACGGCAGTTGAGAAATTCAGTTCACCTAATCGATCAACATTTTTCTTTTCAATACGTCGCCGCTTCGCTTCTACTCGCACCGCTGTTCTCTTTCCTTACAACTGTCGCAGCATATGTATTTACATATGTCCATTCATCATATACATACCTGCACATACATACATATGTACATATGTATGTCGGCGCAAATTTAGCACCGCGAATTCGAAAAGTGTAAAGTGAAATTGTGTGGTGAGAAAAAAGGCAACATGAATATCGGCCAACTGGTGTGCACTGTATTCGGGAATTTCCTTGTTCGCCGGACAGTCCGATAGTTGCGATATTTCTTTTTTCTCATTTTGGTGTGTGCCATTTTTTTGTTACATAATTTTTCTGTCTTTTTATAGACATTCAATACATCCAAATACATCACTTCTCAACACTTCACTCTGCCCTTACATATACATGCATGCCCATATATTCCATATACGTATATTTTCTGCCATATTCCAGAAACTAACCTCCGCTACGAAATTAATATCAATACAAATTAAAAGCGAGACCAAAACAACAAACATTATTACAAATCCATAAGGGTTTAATCTACCTCTCTCTCACGTCCTCTACGCATATACTGCTTTGCCGACGGCATAACAGTAAAGATTTTAGTTCCACAGTTCCGTCTTCGCAAATTTTAAGTTGAAGTATAATTGATTTTTTGCTATTAATATTTTCTGATTTATTAATTAATTATTTTCGGATTACGGGACAAGATCAATCTTTCGTGGGCCTAATTTTGTTTTCTAGCCCAAGAAAATATAAGAAAGCTCAAGCTCAAGGCGCACATTTATTCGTGTGCCACACAGGTCGTGTCATCATCGTTCGCCGCCGGACGGGCGCGAAACAAAGTGGTAGTGGGAGCATCAGTCGTCGAGTACTTTTTGCCCGTTGGTATGTTGGAGTCAAGTTATTTGCGAACAAGCGTTTTCTGGACCTTTTTTTGGCTTTTCCGCCGTGCTAAAATAAAAACAAAACAAGAGAGATCGCTATAGTCGAGTTCCCCACTATCTGATACCCGTTACTCAGCCAGCTAGTGAAAGTGCGAAGGAGGCTCTTCAAAACTAACAGTTTTTGGCGGTTTGTGGGCGTTAGAGTGGGCGTGGCTAAAAGATTTTTGGCAAATCGATAAAAATTTACAACACTAATACAAAAATGAAAAAATATCAAAGCATTTTTTAAAAGTGTGGGCGTGGCAGCTTTGGGCGGTTTGTTGGCTTTAGAGTGGGCGTGGCAACATGAATCGACAAACTTGCGCTATGTTTCTGGAGTCTGTATGCTTAAACGGACAGAAAGATCGACTCGGCTATTGATCCTGATCAAGAATATATATACTTTATATGGTCGGAAACGCTTCCTCCTGCCTGTTACATACTTTTCAACGAATCTAGTATACCCTTTTACTCTACGAGTAACGGCTATAATAGCCTAGTTTTTTCAACCAGCTTCAGCGGCCGCATGCCATTTTGCTGTTAACGTAATTCGTCTCTTCTTTCGGCAGCGACAAACTTCTTGTCGTGCCAAGAGCATTAGTGTGACCGTCTGGCACCCGTTGCTCAAGTCAGGTGACAAGCCCTGAAGCAGAAGTTGCCTTTCTTCGGCCTTCAGCTTGCCCATTAATTTTGAAGGGCAGCACCTTGCGAACCCTGGTTGCCACTATGACCGTGGGCGTTTCCCGATCTCGCGCAGCACTCTGCGGTCCTCGGGCCGATTCTCCCGCACGTCCAGCAAAAGCTGATCGGTCGGTTCCGGCACTTCCGCATCCAGTAATCCTGGCTTCCACACCTATGGCAGGCTTGTGCTGGGTTTAACACAAACCTCCAACGGCTTGTCGTGACCGTCGTACCGGAAGCTCCAGTCCCGCACCTGCTTCGCCACCTTCGCGTAATCTTGAGGGGCTACTCTTGCGTTGTCTCGCCGATCGCAACTGGACTCCCGCCTCTCCCTCTTCTCGCGGCTGCATTCCCTGCAGCCTTCCTGCCTTTCGGGTCTGCTCCCGCTGGCCTTCATCATGTTGTTAAAATCGAGGCTCATCATCAGGGCTTCCACGCCGGTGACTTTGACTTCCACGGACGGTCTCCTTGCGTACTCTCTGGACTGGGGCTCGACTGGGGCTTAGGATGTTATGGGGACAGGGTGTATCGTCCGTGGTAGAGCTAGCGCTCCTCCCTGAACCACATTTGCCGACTGTCTGCCTGTATGGCACTCCGAGTTGGGACTACGCGTACTCTCCTGATCGACTGTCACGAGCTGCGCCTGCGCCGTATCTTTTATAGGCTGCGGGAATCCCGCTATTTTGCTGTTTGAGCACGCCTCGCTCGGGTACAAGGTCCAACTCATGTCCTGTTAGTTCACGGTGCGTCCTCTTTGTACTTGTCCAAAGTCCACAACGTTACCGTTCGACCTCTGTGCTCTTGGCCGGTTCGAGTCCAAGGTCCCGCGCGGTACCGTTAGTTCACTGTCGCTCCGCTTTGCTGGGATCCAAGGTCCATTATTTACCGTTTGACCTGACCGCCCTTGACTGCTCTCTTATTCCAGCCGTCTTCTCCGTTGCTATGCCGATCTCCTGCACCCGGATTTGTGGGGAGTTTTAAGACTACTCACAAACTTCTTTAAGATACTTCTTAAACGATGTTCTGATGGCTGGTTCAGTGATTCAGCCAAAACGGATCCAGATTCTTCTTCGCACTCTTGTCCAAAAGACATTATAAACTACGAAAGTACCGGCTGTACTGGAAGGAGCTTCGGAAGATGATGAGGAGTCCTTCTTGAAGTTTGAGGATGGAGGCGATTTTAGAAAAACGCTTGGCCTTGCCTTGGGTTTGGTATCTGATCACCTGTTGTTTCACTTTCAACGCTCCAATCAACATCAAGGCCTTGCCGACGTTCAGTTTTATCCGCAATCTCTCGATTCTACGATCCTCTTGGGTTGGATGGCCCAGTCCAAGATTTTTCTTCGGCTGCTGTGCTAGTAAAAGTTGTCCTGGGACGAAAGCCTTCCTTTGGCACAAGATTCCTAATGGCAAGATATATGCTGTATTTTTGCGCTAGTTCGGCATGCCTCATTCCCACGATTGACCCTTTTCCATGCTCTGAATTAGAGATTCATGGTTTTTGCGATGCCAGCATTGAAGTGTCTAGCGGACAATCTTACAACAGCCACTTACTTTGTTCAAAGTCTCGAGTGGCTCCTTTGAAAACTCTAATCGTGCTAAAAACTAGAAGCTGAACTTCTATCCCGGCGTATAGCTGAAATATGTAAATTGAACGTATTCGAAGTGCGACTCAACTGTGGTGCTTTCTTGGATCCGGGAGAATCCTTCATAATTCAACGATGTTTAAGTAAGGGGGGACTGTGTCGCCTCTGCGCACAGAGCTTTCGTTCTCGTCCCTCTTTTCCGCACTTACGCTTTCGCTGTCTCCCGAGCTCGCACGCTCCAAACTTCGCGGTCGTCCGCCGTCGAACTCCCGAGCCCGCGGGTGGGAGCGCCACTCTAGTTAAGCTTGAACTTTAAGTCTTATTTATGCAGCCGAATAAAGCAGAACTCTTATTCCCGAGGCCACCGCTTCTGCGTTCTTCTTTTTCGACCCCTGGCTGGTGTTTTTCGGACATTGCTCTGTGCCGTGGGAATTCATCTAGTTGCTAACAGCCTGCCGCTTATTTTGGAGGACGATCGCCCCCCTACAAAACATTGGTCCTTTAAGCCGGACAAGGATATTCTTCCTTTATGAAAGCAGTTCCCGGCCATTTGTTCCGCCAAGTACGAGCCTTCTTCAATTTTCTCACTGCCGGTCTTCAGCAGAGCTCCGAACATTCAATTTCGGTCGCACTGCTGTAAGAATATTTTCTGTGTCAATTCCACATCCGTGGATTTTCCCGACACAACGGCAGTTGAGAAATTCAGTTCACCTAATCGATCAACATTTTTCTTTTCAATACGTCGCCGCTTCGCTTCTACTCGCACCGCTATTCTCTTTCCTTACAACTGTCGCAGCATATGTATTTACATATGTCCATTCATCATATACATACCTGCACATACATACATATGTACATATGTATGTCGGCGCAAATTTAGCACCGCGAATTCGAAAAGTGTAAAGTGAAATTGTGTGGTGAGAAAAAAGGCAACATGAATATCGGCCAACTGGTGTGCACTGTATTCGGGAATTTCCTTGTTCGCCGGACAGTCCGATAGTTGCGATATTTCTTTTTTCTCATTTTGGTGTGTGCCATTTTTTTGTTACATAATTTTTCTGTCTTTTTATAGACATTCAATACATCCAAATACATCACTTCTCAACACTTCACTCTGCCCTTACATATATTCCATATACGTATATTTTCTGCCATATTCCAGAAACTAACCTCCGCTACGAAATTAATATCAATACAAATTAAAAGCGAGACCAAAACAACAAACATTATTACAAATCCATAAGGGTTTAATCTACCTCTCTCTCACGTCCTCTACGCATATACTGCTTTGCCGACGGCATAACAATAAAGATTTTAGTTCCACAGTTCCGTCTTCGCAAATTTTAAGTTGAAGTATAATTGATTTTTTGCTATTAATATTTTCTGATTTATTAATTAATTATTTTCGGATTACGGGACAAGATCAACCTTTCGTGGGCCTAATTTTGTTTTCTAGCCCAAGAAAATATAAGAAAGCTCAAGCTCAAAGCGCACATTTATTCGTGTGCCACACAGGTCGTGTCATCATCGTTCGCCGCCGGACGGGCGCGAAACAAAGTGGTAGTGGGAGCATCAGTCGTCGAGTACTTTTTGCCCGTTGGTATGTTGGAGTCAAGTTATTTGCGAACAAGCGTTTTCTGGACCTTTTTTTGGCTTTTCCGCCGTGCTAAAATAAAAACAAAACAAGAGAGATCGCTATAGTCGAGTTCCCCACTATCTGATACCCGTTACTCAGCCAGCTAGTGAAAGTGCGAAGGAGGCTCTTCAAAACTAACAGTTTTTGGCGGTTTGTGGGCGTTAGAGTGGGCGTGGCTAAAAGATTTTTGGCAAATCGATAAAAATTTACAACACTAATACAAAAATGAAAAAATATCAAAACATTTTTTAAAAGTGTGGGCGTGGCAGCTTTGGGCGGTTTGTTGGCTTTAGAGTGGGCGTGGCAACATGAATCGACAAACTTGCGCTATGTTTCTGGAGTCTGTATGCTTAAACGGACAGAAAGATCGACTCGGCTATTGATCCTGATCAAGAATATATATACTTTATATGGTCGGAAACGCTTCCTCCTGCCTGTTACATACTTTTCAACGAATCTAGTATACCCTTTTACTCTACGAGTAACGGCTATAATAGCCTAGTTTTTTCAACCAGCTTCAGCGGCCGCATGCCATTTTGCTGTTAACGTAATTCGTCTCTTCTTTCGGCAGCGACAAACTTCTTGTCGTGCCAAGAGCATTAGTGTGACCGTCTGGCACCCGTTGCTCAAGTCAGGTGACAAGCCCTGAAGCAGAAGTTGCCTTTCTTCGGCCTTCAGCTTGCCCATTAATTTTGAAGGGCAGCACCTTGCGAACCCTGGTTGCCACTATGACCGTGGGCGTTTCCCGATCTCGCGCAGCACTCTGCGGTCCTCGGGCCGATTCTCCCGCACGTCCAGCAAAAGCTGATCGGTCGGTTCCGGCACTTCCGCATCCAGTAATCCTGGCTTCCACACCTATGGCAGGCTTGTGCTGGGTTTAACACAAACCTCCAACGGCTTGTCGTGACCGTCGTACCGGAAGCTCCAGTCCCGCACCTGCTTCGCCACCTTCGCGTAATCTTGAGGGGCTACTCTTGCGTTGTCTCGCCGATCGCAACTGGACTCCCGCCTCTCCCTCTTCTCGCGGCTGCATTCCCTGCAGCCTTCCTGCCTTTCGGGTCTGCTCCCGCTGGCCTTCATCATGTTGTTAAAATCGAGGCTCATCATCAGGGCTTCCACGCCGGTGACTTTGACTTCCACGGACGGTCTCCTTGCGTACTCTCTGGACTGGGGCTCGACTGGGGCTTAGGATGTTATGGGGACAGGGTGTATCGTCCGTGGTAGAGCTAGCGCTCCTCCCTGAACCACATTTGCCGACTGTCTGCCTGTATGGCACTCCGAGTTGGGACTACGCGTACTCTCCTGATCGACTGTCACGAGCTGCGCCTGCGCCGTATCTTTTATAGGCTGCGGGAATCCCGCTATTTTGCTGTTTGAGCACGCCTCGCTCGGGTACAAGGTCCAACTCATGTCCTGTTAGTTCACGGTGCGTCCTCTTTGTACTTGTCCAAAGTCCACAACGTTACCGTTCGACCTCTGTGCTCTTGGCCGGTTCGAGTCCAAGGTCCCGCGCGGTACCGTTAGTTCACTGTCGCTCCGCTTTGCTGGGATCCAAGGTCCATTATTTACCGTTTGACCTGACCGCCCTTGACTGCTCTCTTATTCCAGCCGTCTTCTCCGTTGCTATGCCGATCTCCTGCACCCGGATTTGTGGGGAGTTTTAAGACTACTCACAAACTTCTTTAAGATACTTCTTAAACGATGTTCTGATGGCTGGTTCAGTGATTCAGCCAAAACGGATCCAGATTCTTCTTCGCACTCTTGTCCAAAAGACATTATAAACTACGAAAGTACCGGCTGTACTGGAAGGAGCTTCGGAAGATGATGAGGAGTCCTTCTTGAAGTTTGAGGATGGAGGCGATTTTAGAAAAACGCTTGGCCTTGCCTTGGGTTTGGTATCTGATCACCTGTTGTTTCACTTTCAACGCTCCAATCAACATCAAGGCCTTGCCGACGTTCAGTTTTATCCGCAATCTCTCGATTCTACGATCCTCTTGGGTTGGATGGCCCAGTCCAAGATTTTTCTTCGGCTGCTGTGCTAGTAAAAGTTGTCCTGGGACGAAAGCCTTCCTTTGGCACAAGATTCCTAATGGCAAGATATATGCTGTATTTTTGCGCTAGTTCGGCATGCCTCATTCCCACGATTGACCCTTTTCCATGCTCTGAATTAGAGATTCATGGTTTTTGCGATGCCAGCATTGAAGTGTCTAGCGGACAATCTTACAACAGCCACTTACTTTGTTCAAAGTCTCGAGTGGCTCCTTTGAAAACTCTAATCGTGCTAAAAACTAGAAGCTGAACTTCTATCCCGGCGTATAGCTGAAATATGTAAATTGAACGTATTCGAAGTGCGACTCAACTGTGGTGCTTTCTTGGATCCGGGAGAATCCTTCATAATTCAACGATGTTTAAGTAAGGGGGGACTGTGTCGCCTCTGCGCACAGAGCTTTCGTTCTCGTCCCTCTTTTCCGCACTTACGCTTTCGCTGTCTCCCGAGCTCGCACGCTCCAAACTTCGCGGTCGTCCGCCGTCGAACTCCCGAGCCCGCGGGTGGGAGCGCCACTCTAGTTAAGCTTGAACTTTAAGTCTTATTTATGCAGCCGAATAAAGCAGAACTCTTATTCCCGAGGCCACCGCTTCTGCGTTCTTCTTTTTCGACCCCTGGCTGGTGTTTTTCGGACATTGCTCTGTGCCGTGGGAATTCATCTAGTTGCTAACAGCCTGCCGCTTATTTTGGAGGACGATCGCCCTCCTACAAAACATTGGTCCTATAAGCCGGACAAGGATATTCTTCCTTTATGAAAGCAGTTCCCGGCCATTTGTTCCGCCAAGTACGAGCCTTCTTCAATTTTCTCACTGCCGGTCTTCAGCAGAGCTCCGAACATTCAATTTCGGTCGCACTGCTGTAAGAATATTTTCTGTGTCAATTCCACATCCGTGGATTTTCCCGACACAACGGCAGTTGAGAAATTCAGTTCACCTAATCGATCAACATTTTTCTTTTCAATACGTCGCCGCTTCGCTTCTACTCGCACCGCTGTTCTCTTTCCTTACAACTGTCGCAGCATATGTATTTACATATGTCCATTCATCATATACATACCTGCACATACATACATATGTACATATGTATGTCGGCGCAAATTTAGCACCGCGAATTCGAAAAGTGTAAAGTGAAATTGTGTGGTGAGAAAAAAGGCAACATGAATATCGGCCAACTGGTGTGCACTGTATTCGGGAATTTCCTTGTTCGCCGGACAGTCCGATAGTTGCGATATTTCTTTTTTCTCATTTTGGTGTGTGCCATTTTTTTGTTACATAATTTTTCTGTCTTTTTATAGACATTCAATACATCCAAATACATCACTTCTCAACACTTCACTCTGCCCTTACATATACATGCATGCCCATATATTCCATATACGTATATTTTCTGCCATATTCCAGAAACTAACCTCCGCTACGAAATTAATATCAATACAAATTAAAAGCGAGACCAAAACAACAAACATTATTACAAATCCATAAGGGTTTAATCTACCTCTCTCTCACGTCCTCTACGCATATACTGCTTTGCCGACGGCATAACAGTAAAGATTTTAGTTCCACAGTTCCGTCTTCGCAAATTTTAAGTTGAAGTATAATTGATTTTTTGCTATTAATATTTTCTGATTTATTAATTAATTATTTTCGGATTACGGGACAAGATCAACCTTTCGTGGGCCTAATTTTGTTTTCTAGCCCAAGAAAATATAAGAAAGCTCAAGCTCAAGGCGCACATTTATTCGTGTGCCACACAGGTCGTGTCATCATCGTTCGCCGCCGGACGGGCGCGAAACAAAGTGGTAGTGGGAGCATCAGTCGTCGAGTACTTTTTGCCCGTTGGTATGTTGGAGTCAAGTTATTTGCGAACAAGCGTTTTCTGGACCTTTTTTTGGCTTTTCCGCCGTGCTAAAATAAAAACAAAACAAGAGAGATCGCTATAGTCGAGTTCCCCACTATCTGATACCCGTTACTCAGCCAGCTAGTGAAAGTGCGAAGGAGGCTCTTCAAAACTAACAGTTTTTGGCGGTTTGTGGGCGTTAGAGTGGGCGTGGCTAAAAGATTTTTGGCAAATCGATAAAAATTTACAACACTAATACAAAAATGAAAAAATATCAAAACATTTTTTAAAAGTGTGGGCGTGGCAGCTTTGGGCGGTTTGTTGGCTTTAGAGTGGGCGTGGCAACATGAATCGACAAACTTGCGCTATGTTTCTGGAGTCTGTATGCTTAAACGGACAGAAAGATCGACTCGGCTATTGATCCTGATCAAGAATATATATACTTTATATGGTCGGAAACGCTTCCTCCTGCCTGTTACATACTTTTCAACGAATCTAGTATACCCTTTTACTCTACGAGTAACGGCTATAATAGCCTAGTTTTTTCAACCAGCTTCAGCGGCCGCATGCCATTTTGCTGTTAACGTAATTCGTCTCTTCTTTCGGCAGCGACAAACTTCTTGTCGTGCCAAGAGCATTAGTGTGACCGTCTGGCACCCGTTGCTCAAGTCAGGTGACAAGCCCTGAAGCAGAAGTTGATTCTGAGAATGCCCACGGGAGGCGACAAGAAACCGCGTACGATCCCTTCGATCCGCTTGGACAGGTCCCAATCCGCATATCCGCGGCTGTCTCATTTAAAGCCAAAAGCTTCCACTACTATTCAAAGGGCAAAAAGCGACGAATCCGTCAATACCACGCCCGGACCCTCATTAAGGTTTACTCGATCGGTCGCAAAAATGACGCAAAGTGCTGTAGATGTCGCTCTAAAAAAAAGGTTCATTGCCACGACGGACCGGGTTAGCTTATGGGCCTTATGGGAAAATCTGAAAAAGGGCTGCTCAGATCTCCCGAATCCTCTTGAATCTCGGTCCAGTCCACACAGGCTTCCGTCGGTGTTCACACACATTCGACTACAGGGTGTCGTCTACGAAGTTTGCGCTGTTGATTATCTTTGGTGACCCACATTCCGAGACCTTTTCACCGCGATATATGTCCAAAATCCTCGTCTCCACACCAATGGAAAGATTGTATCACCTGCTTGCCGAGACGAGTGGCGATGCACACGTAATTGTGTCACTTTCCGGCTAGGAAAACAGTTTGGGAAGCGTGGTGCCTGGAGCGTGTCCACCTTCTCCACGCGAGTTATCTGCGTCCTCAAGGACTCGCTGGACCAGCTCCTCACCAAATTCTGGGAGGTGGAGGAAGGGCTCACACAGACCGCCTCCGAGTGTGTTTCGCAAACACAATTTCGTAAAAGCCTCCAAAGGGACCATCGTTCCGAGGTAGCATCTTCACGATCCTTTGTTCTGGCTCAGTTCCTCCGCAAGGAGCAGCGACTTAAAAGGGATCCCCTCCTCAAAGCCCAGAATGACGCTGTGATCCAAGAATACCTGGACTGAGGTCACATAGCCAAGGTTTCTACGACGAGCAGTTCCGCCACGTACTATCTTCCACATCATGCCGTTCTCAAGCCCAAAAGTACAACCACTAAAGTGCGGGTAGTTTTCAATGCCGGGACCAGTCTAAATGACATCCTTTTCGAAGACGAAGAGTCGAGGTATCAGCAGGCGAGTCAGATTATCCGAAATTTCATGTACGTCGACGACGTCCCCGCTGGGGCAGACTCGAAGACGGAGGTGCAAGCAGCTATCCGAGAGCTCCAGGGGGCCCTGAGTTCATCGGGGTTCCTATTAGGAAGTGGACGTCCAATAGCAAGACGATTTTGGCAGACATCCAGACTGACCATATCCTTCGGGCTGATTCTGTCAAAAGCGACGCAGAGAGCATGGCCAAAACTCCCGTCGTGCGGTGGAAGGCGACGTCTGATGAGTTTCTCTTCACTCCTCCAGAATTGACCTCGGGGTCGACGTTCTCGAAGCGTCAAGTCCTTCCCCAAATTGCCAAGTTGTTCGATCCAGCCGGCTTGCCTTCATTGTCCGAGCAAAGATGTTTATGCGGGACATTTAGCTCCAGGATCTAGGCTAGGACGATGTCCTCCGTCAAGAATTCTGCAAGAGATGGGTTGACTTCCGGGAAAGTTACTCGGCGCTCGATCAGCATGGTCCTGCCTGGCTGCAAGGGCCTCAAGGCAATGAGTGGGCCCCCGAGACGGGGGACGGCTACTGAGATTGCGTCGGCCGAATGTCTCCTAATTTCCGTTAAGCAACGTAAGCATTTCATCCATGAGAAAGGCTGTTTAAGCCAAAAGCGTCCAGTGCCTGCATCCATTCCTGTTCCAAACATGAACCCTAGAGCCGACGTCCGACCTCACGACTGAGAAGAGGATGCCCCCATCAAGTTCAGTCGGACAATGGAAAGACATTTGTGGGTGCGGCGGCCCATTTTTCTCCAAGCACTCAAAGAGACTGGGACGGGTGCCTATAGTCACCAGCAGCTCCTCGGCCCTCGTCCGCCACACCACGGCGTTCCTCGGCCCCTCATGAGGACGCGTCCATTGCGCCTAGGGCGTTTTCCGCCGCCCGTCCGAATAGCCCGCAGAGCGCGGCCTCCGCTCCGTCGCTGTCGTTCTTGTTGCAGCGGCACAGCGTCAACCTGCTACCGACTGCTGTGGTGCGAATTAATACAGGGTCTCAGGTCTTTGACACGACGGCACTTCATCGACGTATCGCTAGCGACAGCGTTCAGACTGCCAATTACCAGAGCCACCGTAAGCTAAAACGTGATTGCAGTGTCCGGTTCGATCTGGTTTTCAAGGACGAGCCCCACGTGCGCATTTCCACTCCAGTCCGGGAGCAGAGCGACTGCACTCCCCCCGCTTCTTCGTTCTTCTTTTTCGACCCCTGGGTGGTGTTTTCTAATGACTTTGAAGTCCCTGGCACCGACTTGTGGACCATTTTTCTACAAGCCTGAGGCGCGCGATAAGTATCTTGTAAAATGCTACGTGTGTGTATTTATTTGCTTTGTAACCAAGGCGATACATACATTCTTTACAGTTGCTTTTTTGTTCAGCCTAAAACGGTTCATATGCATAAGAAGGAGGCCACAACAAATTTGGTCCGACAATGTAACTAAGTTTGTTGGGCGCTTATTCCTCAGCGACGACCACACTAAAGCAGTATTTGATTTTTTCCTGGCGGAGGAAATCGAGTAGCGTTTAATTTTTCCTTGACCACCTCATTTTGGTGGTCTTTGGAAAGTGAAGACAGCTAAGCATTTCTTTTACCGTGCTGTGGGTTCTTCCAATTTGACCTTCGATAAGCTGAGAAACCTTCTTTGCCCCATATCTGCGGTAGTTAATTTTCGAACTTTAGTATTATTTTTTCGAAAGCCCTGCCGATCTTGAGATCGCCTTCATCGTTTGTCGAGCCAGATGTGACAAGCATAACCTTCAATCGCTTGGATAGGTGGCACCGCATCACTTACCTGTAGCAGATTTTCTGGTCCCGATGGAGGGAAGATTATTTAAGCTTGCTGCAGCAGCGATCGAAGTGGGTTAGTTTTGGATGACATCCTCCTTTCACTTCTAAATTTATTTCTTCATTTATTGCCAACATTGGAGAAAGAATTAGTCTATGCGGATCAGCTACGAGAGCATTTAAGCTCTCCTCTCTCACGCGCTCTCTCTCGCTCTAGTACTTTCACACTTACACTTTGACTTGGAGTTCTGCTAATCTCTGCAAAATCTCGCTTTTGCAACATACATATGCATACGCGCTACTAAACTTTGCAAAAGAAAATGTCTCTTTATTTTTGTAAACACAGCCAATAAAAAAGAGTTTTAGCTTTAGCTTGTAGTGCTTTGGTGACTGTATAATCCTTTGTTAAAATAATCTTATCCCTCGTATTGTTATCCAACTTGCGTTCTGAAATCTCCGATTCGAAGTAACACATTTAAAACGAGTATGGGCCTAAGCTAAACCAGCTTGCTTTTCTGTGGAAACGGCTTTCCCTGGCTAAGAAATCCATACTCTTTCGTCAAGAAAAACTGCTGGATGCTCCTCAGAAGAAGTGCAGTTCCCTATTGCCTTGGCGATATCCAATCTATAGTGTAATTTAATTAGCTGCTCCTTGTCGCTGTCAGACTCTCCTTCCAAGGCTGCTGATTCATTCAAACACCATTTACGGATGACCATTCAAACAACTGAGATTTAATCATCAACATAGAAATGTACGAACAATTTTTGTTTCAACTGAAAATGATTCATCCTCATCATAAGAGAGCTGATGCACGGCTCTTATAGCCAAGAAGGCAGCTAGCTTGGTTCCATAGGTCACAGTGTCAATTTAAAAACACTCAACTCATCCGCGGAGTTCTCTCGCCAAGCGAGAAAAGTTATCCATTTTAAAAATAAGTGAAACAGTATATTAAAGATTTTTTGCTGAAGTAAGTCGTTCAGAAAACTGCTCGTGCTCTGGTAGTTGGTACCGATACTGAGCTTTCAGGGCTGGGTTTCAATCCAGCTTTGCTTCTGAGCACCTGAAACGACGACGGGCCAGGCAATAGGAATCACCTAGAGATTTGAATCCTAAAATAGACAAGAGGCGAACAGAGTATTGGCCATTTCAGTGAAAAATTGCTCGCATCGCAAGTCTTCCGGCAACACAGATGACTCGGACGAAATGAAGTCTTTAATTTTCCAAAATAGCCATACCATTGCAGTAAGTGTGTCAGCATAAGACAGGGTCCTTGATGACGGCTGCTAAAACCGATTTATGATTTGGCATACGCGAACCAAGTTTGCTGTTTTGAAGAGTTGGCCACGGACAAATGAATTTGTCCCATAGAAATTATGCCGTAAAACAGACGAGCTCAAAAGGTCAATTCCTTGTGATTGATTGACCGATGGTCACTCGAGATCACCGTAAAATCCATTTTTCCAACAATGTATGTGCAAAAGGAGTTTAGGAATTGATCCATTCCACTTCCGCTAGTAAATCTTCATCAAACTCATTATCCGATTCAGCGTTTAAATAAAATTGCATCGACTTTATTTGCCGAGCTTTGGCTCGGTAGAAGTCCACTTCACCTGGGATTCTTTTTGAACCCGACCCGAGCTTTCCATACCAGAGATTTTTCAATCACGAGAAAAATAAAATAACTTAAAATGCGCGACTGCATCAGAGGCAAGAAACACCCTTTATACTTAACGCAAAGACGTAGAGGTAACAAGCGTCGCCGAGATGTAACGGAACCTTTAACGTTTTTATTGTTGTTCTTACCTGCCTAGAAACAGCGAATATAACTGGTAGACGAATTCATATATGTACATGTATATATGTAATATGCGCTAAATGCGAGTTATCGACTCCAATAACTGCGATCACGTCGGGGTCACCAAATGTTTGTGGGGAGAACAACTAGTGTTATAGTTAACAAGAACGCACGAATAGGTTATATTAATATATAATGGGCGAAAAAAGAAGAGCTCTGCAAGTGCAGTGGTATATCAACACCCGTTACTCTTAGAGTAAACTATATTCGTTGAACAGTATGTAACAGGCAGAAGGAAGCGTTTCCGACCATATAAAGTATATATATTCTTGATAGGAATCAATAGTCCAGTCGATCTGGTTATGTGCGTCTGCCCGTCCATCTGTCCTTCCGTATGAAGATCTCAGAAAATATAAAAGCTAGAAAGTTGAGATTAAGAATGCAGACTCCAGAGACACAGACGCAGCGCAAGTTTGTTGAGCAATGTTGCCACGCTTATTAGTCTTGTAAATTCCTACCGATCTTCAAAAACACCTTTTGCTTTTTCATTTAATTTTTTTTTTCCCTATTTCTATTAATATGTCAGAAAAATGTGAAAATTTCTTGTTCGCACTTCCACTCCCTGAGTAAAGGGTATATGATAGTCGGGGAACTCGACTATAGCATCGTCCGGGGTGTTCAAGGAAAAAAATTAATAAAAGTGCTTTTACACTAACTGTAAATGAAAAACTAAATACAAACGCGAAAAAATCATAAACGACACAGTCAGCAAACTTTTGAAGAGTCGGAGAAGGTAAACTATTGGAAAGTGTAGAAGCATTTTCTAACTAAAAAAAGTGTTTTCCCTGTGCGTGTAAGAGAGAACGAAGGAAAAGGAAATTCAAGTGACGATTGCTAAGACGCAAGAGCAACGGTGCACGTTCGACTTGCAGCCAAACCAAATAAAAAAGAAAACAGTAAACGAGTAGAGGAGATCATACGATGCAAAAACAAGAGAGCCATCGAAGACGTGAGCAGGATCGAGCGTGCACTATAACAAAAGACGTGCATTTCGACGGGGACGACGACGAAATAAAAACAGCAGCAGCGAAAAGCAGAAAACGTTAGGAAGACCGAGAGAACAATAAACGCAACCAAAAAGAGAAAAAATCGACGAAATTAGAACGGCAGCAGCGACAATAAGCAGGCAGCTTTAGAACGTCCGAGAGAGCAGTCAACGTAACCAACGTAACTTGGAGCTGGCAATATTGCAACAACTAATTTTGCACAGCGACGAGTATATGAATTCAAATTTTTGAGAAAATCGACGAAATAACAAAGAGCAGCAGCAGCGACGGCTGTACCCGACGTAAGAGCAATCGACGACGTGATTCGTGACTGAACGTGAGGTTACGACGAAGACGAATTTCGCAACTCAGAAGAACTTTAATACGACATTACATTTAAGAGACGAAAAGAGCGACGAAAGAGAGTCGTAACCACTGGTTGGATGAGCGAGAAGCGGCGTATTTTACAAATTGGTTTTAAAGAATTGTTTAACATTGTTTAATTTTTTGGGTTCATTGTTTAACATTTAAATTTATTTGTAAACACATCTTGTAATTTGGACTAACATGGATGCTAAACAAATAAATATAGCATAGATGCGGGCAGTTAGGATCAGGATGCAGTTAATGTTTTGGGTTCATCTAATATATCTAAAAGGTTAGTCAGCACGTAGGCTCGAGATTTACTCTATGCAAGACAGCATTTCATAATTTTCTGGCTCAGATCACGAATATGTCAATCATTGGTTGCCTGAGTTAGAAGACGTTGCAGTAACCGTAGGCTGGGACAATTTACAAAGACTTATCTATGCTAAAGAACTTTTGACTAGAGCCGCCAAGCTTTGTATCAAAAGCACAAACCGAATTGAGGGTTGGTCAATTTAGAGCGGCAACTAAGGACTACGGCGGAGGAAATACTAGGCCTGCAACAACGCGGAAGATCGGACTGAAGGGACCTGGGACGTGATTAGAAGGAGGAACCACCTGAAGCCTCTGGCGGACCAGCTCACACAGTACCGTGAGGAGTATCGCGGACTATGTAGAGCGGTGAAAAGGTCGGCCAGAAAGGACAAAAGAGCACAGCTGGATAGACTTGCGGCAGACGCAGAACGAGCAGCCGGCGAGAAAAACATGCGCTCGCTATACCAGCAGATTGCACGGATCACAGGAACCCATCACAGACAGAACAAACCAGTCAGAGATCTAGAAGGTAATCTCTTATCCAATGATGACGCACAAATCCGAAGATGGTGCCAACACTTCATGGGAATTAGCCACACCACATCACCAAACGTGGCCATAGACTACAGGAGTGTTGTGCCGCCAAGTGGGAGTAGCAGAATACCCTCTGCACCCTCGAATGTAAGAGAAATCGTGAATGCAATAAAGAAGTTGAAGCACAACAGGGCAGCTGGCGAAGACAACATACCAGCCGAATTGCTTCAAGTTGACACCCAACTGATGGCTGAAATATTGCATCCACACTTCTGGAAAAGCGGATTCATTGTGAAGCTTCCCAAAAATGGCGACCTTAGTGACTGCAACAACTGGAGAGGGATAACACTGCTCAACACCAGCTACAAGATCTTGGCTACACTTCTGAACGAACACCTCCAGGAAACAATTGAGCCAACAATCCGAGACGAACAGGCAGGCTTCAGACCGAACAGGAGTTGCGTAGACCAGGCCAATACACTACGCATAATAACCGAGCAAGCTGTGGAATGGAGAGCCCTGCTTTACCTCCTGTTCATCGACTTCAAGAAGGCATTCGACTCAGTTGAAAGAGCAGTAATATGGCGATCACTTTTAAGAAAAGGAGTACCTGCACAACTGCACAACGGAAAAACAAGTGAACCTTTCCAGACAAACACCGGAATTCGGCAAGGATCCACGCTGTCATCACTCCTCTTCAACATCGTAGTCGACAAGTTAATGAGCGAGGTATGGTCTTCCAAGAGCGGAATTACGTGGAACCTCACCAGACACCTTGAGGACTTGGACTATGCAGACGACATCTGTCTCATATCGCTCAGACTCGACGACATATAGAGGAAAAGTGACGACCTCGTCAGGATAGCCAGCAGCGTAGGGCTCGAGACAAACATAGCGAAAACAAAAGCTATGCGCGGCAACCACTCCAGCCAAGTAAACATCAACATAAATGGGAACCCAATCGAGTTCATTACCAGTTTCCCATACCTTGGCACCATCATATCCAACAGTGGTGGAGTGGATGATGATGTCTCCAGTCGTCTTGGCAAAGCCCGCTCAGCATTTGGGAGATTATACCGCATATGGAGAGACCGACAAATCAGCCGACGAACAAAGCTCAGGATCTACAATGCGTGTGTGAAATCCATACTGCTATACGGAAGTGAGACATGGCTCGCCACAAAGAAAATGGAATCGATGGAATCAAGGCTTTGAGCGCAGCGTCAAAGGCAGGTTGCGAATGAGGTGGGAGAAAGCACAGATTTTGAAATGCAGAATCAATTTCTTAGGCAATACGATTGAGAATGGAACCATATCCCCAACGGACAAGAAAATTAAAGCTGTTGTTAACTTTCCAATCCTTCAGAGCAGGCAAGCTTTGCAGAGGTATACGGGTTTAACGTCATACATGCGACGCTTTATCAAAAACTGTGCCTTGGCAGCGCCCCTGGGTCGGTTGGAAGGGAAGTGTAGCCGTGGGACTCGCACGTGCCACGTGAGTAACTCTATTTCTATTAGTGACCATTACAAGGTCAAAGTCTTTCTGCTCCACATTTTTGGTTGATTTAAACGGATTTTCGAATTGGCATATTTTGAATTTGGCTTTCGACTTGGGAGTTGCTCTTGTACCCTCTGTTGTTGCACGAATAATGGTATTCTTGACTGGTATGTAAAAAATGTTTTCGGTTTTCATATTAAGTGTGGATCCGGTATCAATAGGACATTTTAAATTATTTTCATTGTATTTAATTGTTATATATTGGGGTTTTCCAAGGCTAGTGGCTGAAAAGCTGAAATGCTAAAAAGCTTAAATCTTGTTCGACATTGATTGACATTGTATGTCTGTATTGATCTGCTGTGGCAGTTGTTGTTGTTTTTTGTAAACTATGTTTGTTTTTGTCAGTTTGATAGTGATACTCCTGATAATAGTCCGTATGGTCGTAAGTTGGATAGTAAAAACGGTCATAAGGAAGATATTGCTGATAAGCAATAAGTTCACTCACTTGATATAGCGATTCATCCATACTTATTCTAGTCTGTCCACGGTTAGATTATCTTGATCGTTTTATTGGTTGGTTGGGCACATGAAAACTCGAATTAGGTATTGATTGTTGATCTAAGGATCTCAGGGTCAATAAAAGCTAGAAAATTGAGATTAGGCATGCACACTCCAGAGCCGTAGACGCAGCGCAAGTAGTCGATTCATGTTGCCACGCCCACTCTAACGTCCACAGACCTCCCTAAAACGCCAACACTTTTGAAAAATGTTTTGATATTTTTTCATTTTTTTGTTAGTAATGAAAAGTTCTATCGATCTGCAGAAAAGCTTTTTGCCACGCCCACAAACCGCCAAAAACTGTCAATGCTGATGAGTCTCGTTCGCACTTTCACTAGCTGAGTAACGGGTATCAGATAGTCGGGGAACTCGACATTCTCTCTTGTTGGGGGTGAATATGGTACTGGTGAGTTATAATATAGTAAAGGTGGTGGATATCTTATGATGTTGTTATTAACTAACTAACTAGACTAGTATTGTTGTTGTACTGTATATGACTTATTTGTTTAAGTGACGCAAATCTGTTGGTTATTTATTGTGGCTGTGGTTATTTATTCCTAAATATATGTGTGTAGATAATTTTTCAAAATGGGATTCTATATTGAATTTAATTAGTCTTAAATATAGAGTTTTTCTTCAAGGTTTTGTTCTAATTTTAATTCTAGTTTTCCTTCCTTCTAATTCCTTTAGCAATGCTGCCGTACACTGCCTCTGAGTGGGATCTTCCGAAATTCTTCAAAAAAAGTGGTTAGCGGTATGGGGCTTATAGTTGAGTTCCAATTGTCATTGAAGCTGGGGACAGGTGGTCATGTCGTTGTCCCCAATGCAAGGCATAACGTATCCGCTAATGCTGTGTTCGAAATGCCCAAATAAGATCTGCTGTTGGTGTTTATCTCCGGTAACATAAAAGGCCAGTATGTAGTCTATTCGGCTCACAAAGGTGTATAGCGTGTCCGTATTACCGTTGAATTTCCCCAAATTGCTAATCTGGTTGGCCATGGGTCATGTTGCTTGAACAGGATCACTAGCCGAGCCATGTCCGTCTGTCCGTATGTCTCATTGCTGGTCTTCAGCAGAGCTCCGAACATTCAATTTCGGTCGCCCTGCTATTTTCCGTGAATTTTCCAACACAACGGCAGGTGAAAAACTCCGTTTTCTTCATCGATCGACATTTTTCTTTTCAATCCGTTTTCACTTTGTTACATTCTTTTTCCGTACATCAACGAGCAAACGGTCATATATGTATGTATGTAACATACATATGGTCATATGTTTATACATCATAAATACATATCCACATATGTTCATATAGTATTCATAGTTACATAGTTGTGTGCTGAGAAAAAAAGGCATAATTAATATCGTTCAACTTGTGTGCACTGTCTTCGGGAATTTCCTGGTTCGCCGGACAGTCCGCCGCGTTTGCGATATTTTTTTTCTCATCATGGTGTGTGGCATTTTTTCGCCACATAATTTGTGTGTCCTTTTACAGACATTAAATACAGTCCACTTCTCGATGCTTTACCGTGCCCATATTCCGTATACGTATATTATCTGCCATTATTCTAGGAACTAACCTCCGCTAATAAATTATTAAATTACGAATAAATGTATTTAAAAAAAAAATAATAATAATAAGCTATTAATTTACGAATTAATATATTTAATAAATTTAAAAAAATAATAAATTAGTAAATAACGAATTAATAAAAGAGAGACAAAGACAACAAAATTATTACAAATCCATCAGGGTGGGAACGCGATTGTTTATTATCCAGGTGGTAACCGCTGGCTATATCCGAGTCAATCTGTCTGTCCGTCCGTATGAACGTAGAGATCTCAGGAACTACAAAAGCTAGAAAGTTCATATTTATTTTAGTTCATAGATATTTTTTTATTTTTAAATTAGTCTTGTAAATTTCTATCGATTTGTCAAAAAACTTTTTGCCACGCCCACTCTAACACCCACAAACCGCCAAAAACTGTCAGTATTGAAGACTCTTCTTCGGCTCGGGCGCCTTAGAGGATCCCTCAGATGTGCAAGTTCCTTTCTACTGGGCACTGCCCTCATTCACGTGTGCCATCTGGGGGGCAACTTCCAAGCGCGAGCTCTGATTGACCCTGGGTCCGAGGCAACCTTCATTACAGAACGGCTGTTCGACTTAATCAGACTCCCTTTTAAGACTATCCAGGGCCAAGTGTCCTGCGTAAACCAGACCGTGACCGGTAACGTCACTAAGGTGTGTAATTTTTCGATTCGATCGCCTTCCAGACCTGGGATACAGTTAGAGACCGCAGCCTATGTTCTTCCGCACCTGGCCGGAAATCTGCCCTCGTATCCAATCCCACAAGATCTTCTTAAGGATCTTCCGGACATCCCCCTTGCGGACCCCAAATTCTGTGAGAGCTCCCAGATTGTAGTCTTGATAGGAGCAGACATTCTTCCGTCTATTCTCCTCGGCAACTGCAAAATAAACATTTGTGGATCTCTTTCCGGCTAGGAAACCATTTTTGGATGGGTGTTGACAGGCCCAGTTCATTCAGCAGACCCCCGGAGGGTGTCCGCCTTCTCCACGCGAGTTACCTGCGCCCTCGACGACTCGCTGAATCAGCAACAGAAAGACGCTGTGATCCCAGAACAACTTGGCTTAGGTCACATAGCCTGTCCACTCCAATGTTCCTCGTCACTGTGTTGTTCTGTAGTTAGTCCGATTCGTAGTATTACCAGTACTGATTTCCGCTTCTCTCTCCGTCCTATTCCTCCAGTCATATCAAGTACGATGTCTCCACAACCGCGCAGCGCCACCGCATTGGAAAGCAGATTTACTCGAGGTACTAACTCCTACCGTTGCCGAGTCTGCAGTGGGGTCCACCCGTTACGGAAATGTCGCCGATTTCTACGCTTCCTCGCCAATCGGTACTGCCCCCGCTGTCTGGCCCACGAACACTCCGACGGAACGTGTCGGCGAGGGGACTGCTGCAAAACGTGCGGGCAGGATTTAGGCGCCAGTCGCGTCAAGAGGCGCGCCGGCCGCAGAGCCATAGACCGCGGAACTCGTCAGCCACTCCACGGCCTCCAGATCCTCGGCTTCCGTCCGCCGCTCCACGGCGTTCTTCAGCCGCTCCTCGGCAATCGCTTTGCAAACGCCTCACCACGTCGTTCCTCGGCCTCTCATGAGGGTGCGTCCGTTGCGCCGAGCGCATCCTCCGCTCCGTCGCTGTCGTCACTGTTACAGCGACACAGCGTCAACCTGCTTCCGACTGATATGGTGCGGGCTAATACCGGGACTCAGGTCTTCGACACGGCGGCGCTCAACGACCCGTGCACGCCTAAGAGCTGCATCAACGAGTCGCTGGCGACAGCGTTCAGACTGCCAACGACCGGAGTTCGGGATGAGCAGGTTTCAAGCGGGACAACAGCGTCCGGTTCTAGCTGGTTTTGAAGGTCAAGCCTTCAAAAGTGCATTCGCACTCCAATCCAAGAGCTGAGCGAGACAGTGCGGGCCCACTTCCGGGACATTTCCTTGGCCAACGAGCGTTTCTACCTACCCGCTACGATCTCCGTGGTCCTGGGAGCGGACCGGTATCCGCGAGTGATGCAGCCAGGCTTCCTGAAGATCCAGGACGGACTGCTGGTGGTCCAGAGCACCGTTTTCGGATGGGTCGTGTCCGAAGCCTACCACCAGCCATAGCAAGGACCATGTTGCAACCCGGGTGATTGCAAGGGGGGCGGAATGTTATTGTGAGGGGCCACTGTATGGCCTCTACGCACACAGCTTTCGCTCTCGTCCGCGCTCGCCCCTCTTGTCCGCACTTACGCTCTCGCCCTCATCCGAGCTCGCGCTCTCCAAGCTCACCCGACCACCCGAGCCCGCTTTAGCGATGTAAAGCGGGTAAGATCGCCGCTCTAGTTTTAAGCTACAATTAGTTTCATGTATGCACCCGAATAAAACACACTTATGCACACGACGCCCCCGCTTACTGTTTCCCTTTTCGACTTATTCGTTTGCCCCGTGGGAATTTGTCCCAACTTCGACAATCAAGCTCAACGTATCTTGGAGGACGACGCCCCCCTACAAACAAATGTATTTAATTGTATTTATAGTTTTTCTTAAGATAAATTTTAATTTTCACAAGGGTTGCATGGGGTTTCCATGTAACAAATTTGATTTACAACCTCTCACAAATTCAATGGCGTTTTCACGGTTCAGGTTCGTTGTTGACACTGCTTTACACGGTTTCGCGTGTCGCATGGGTGTCTACCGACTGCGCCAGTTAAGTTTATTTAATTTTGAGCCTATTTAGAGGACCGTCCTAATCGATTAAGGCTAACCCTGATTGATTGAAATATAATATTTGACAAATAAAAGAAACCGGGTTGGATTTATATTCTTTATTCGTCAGCGTTCAGGTTAAGACTAAAAATCAAATGTAAGTAACATTGGGGAGAAGCCTCAGTGCATTAAGAATATGATAGTGTATTTCAGGAGAGTATTGCTTCGGGTGCTAGAGTTGACGAGATCTTCAGAGAAAGCAGGCAAAACTGCTTAGGTCAGGCTTCAAGATTTGTTTACAAGAATGGCTAAGTGCCAAAGAATAGTATATAATAACGCTTACTGCGCAGAAGGCATGCAGTATGGAAAATTATTAGGTGCTTTATTGTTTATTGTTCTGTAAAAAAATTGAATTGGTTGGTTTGGGTGGCGTAAATACCACACTATATATAAATGGGATTAATATAAATTATTTTATTAATAGTTTTTGTTAAACGAATAACTTAGTTTTCCAGTGCACACGTTCAGTGCAGACGTGTTTTGATTGTGCTCGTGATTAAGGAAGGAAGAAAAACAAATAACAAAGAATATAAATATTAGCGAAAGGACGTTTTAGTGATGCTAAATTGCTAAATTATAATTAATAATTAATAATGGGATTAATATAAATTATTTTATTAATAGTTTTTGTTAAACGAATAACTTAGTTTTCCAGTGCAGACGTGTTTTGATTGTGCTCGTGATTAAGGAAGGAAGAAAAACAAATAACAAAGAATATAAATATTAGCGAAAGGACGTTTTAGTGACGCTAAATTGCTAAATTATAATATTTTTCTTGTGTGTGAAAACATAAAATAAAGATAAAATAAAAGAAACGGGGAAAACGAAAATTCTAAAATGAGCCATCGCGATTTGCGCGCTCAGCGGCAAAAATAGCAAGATGAGCGCCGTCTCTCTATGCAGCGGAACAGTGATTAACCCGTGAGAACCCGAACGCACTGAGAAGGTCTCTCTCCCGCTCTTCCCATCACAAAAGGGGGTAAGCTCTGTAGCTACCAGTACGGTAAATTCAATATCTACAGCAACTGCACCCATATCAACAACGACAAAAACATCAACCCTATGCTCAAAAACGACAGAGGTCTAAAGTTCTGCTGAACAAGTGGCAATAACAAAAAGTGCACTCACCACGACATTGGAAAGACAAAACGGACAAGAACCAAAACAAAACCAAAAACTGTGTCAAGCAGATAGCAACATCCAAATAGCACCAACGCTGCCAATAGCAAAACAAGCTCGAATATGTTTGACTACGAAGTGCATCCAATCAATGAGCAGGAGCCGAAGAATTTAAAACCGCCACCAATATACAAACTTGGGAAAACCTCAAGTGCGCTGGTTAACAAACTAGCTGCAATTATCGGAGAAACCAAGTTCCATGTTCTACCTCATACTAAAGGCAACATACAAGAAACGAAAATGCAGACTGAGGATGAGGCTAGCCGTCGATCAGTGACCAAGTACCCGGACGAAGCTGGGAAGAATTACTACACTTACCAGCTGAAAAGCGCCAAAGAACTGCAGGATATCATTAAAGGGATAGAGTCATCAGTCCCCACATCCGAAATTATCGCTGCACTAAAGGAGAAAAACTTCAACGCCAAAACGGTGATCAACATCCTTAACAGAAACAGACAACCTGTGCAGTACACCAACTGCCAAGAATATGGCCACACAAAAGCATACTGCACACTAAAATCCATCTGCGTCATCTTCAGCGATGCTCACAGTACCACAAACTTTTCTAAGGACAAAGACGACAGTTCAATAAAACTATGCGGCAACTGTGGCGAAAAACACACCGCCAACTGGCGAGGATGCATTCTTTACAAGGATCTTTCGAGTCGTCTAAACAAACGAATGGCTTCAGCTAGAGATCGAACCACACCAATAATTCACAAAGTAGTGGAACCGACTAACATCCCAACGTCTGCCACCCACCGTACAGTGCGCTGAAATCAGGGATCCGTGCACTAACACTCCCAGCGTTCAAATAACTCACAACACTCACATGAACATGCAACAGCAGCCAATTGGCCTAGAGCTTGCTCAGTTCTAAGCCTACAGAAAAATTTATGTTATACTACTCTCACCTTACTGAAAGGTATAATTTCCAAATACCAGGATATAAATTCTACTTTACAAATCACCCGGATGGCAAAGCCCATGGTGGTACTGGCAACTAATACGATCGAAAATTAAACACCACTTATTTAGTAATTGGCAAGAAAATTGCCTATAATCTACCGCTATAAGCCTCGAATGCTATAACGGTGCTCTCACTCTGGCCGCTGTCTATTGCCCACCACGCTTCACAATCTCTGAGGACAAATTCTCAACACTTTTCAACTCGCTTGGTAAAAAGTTTGTTGCAGCTGGCGACTGGAATGCCATGCACATGTACTTGGGATCTCGGATAGCGACCGCTAAAGGAAAGCAGCTGTACAACGCAATCATTAAACCGCAAAGGAAGCTTAATTATGTTTCCTCGGGAGCGCCTACATACTGGCCACCAGATCATAAGAAGCTACCAGATCTGATTGACTTTGCTATCACCAAAAGGATATCCCAATCAATGATTACAGCTGAGGCTCTTCCAGAACTTTCGTCTGATCACTGTCCGGTACTTTTTCATATTTTGCACAAACTGCAACACATCGAGCGGCCGTATAGGCTTACAAGCAACAGGACCAACTGGGAGAGGTACTAAAAATATGTTTCTTCCCATACCGACCTCTCTAGCCCCTTGGAAAACAAGCAAGACATTGATCAGTTTACTGGTGACCTGGAATCAACACTAGTCTCTGCAGCGAAAGCGTCAACTCCACAAGTCACCCACGCATGCAATATAAAGTTTAACATGACAAGGCGAAATACTGAACTGCTAGTGCTAAAAAACGACGACTTCGAAGGGAGTGGCAGGAGCACAGATCACCTGGCGCAAAGCGTAGAAGCGTAGAAGCGCTTTAGAACGAAAAAGCGGACTCACAACTACGGTAAATTGAGTATCTCACGCCCACTGTTGTACCCCTTCGTAACTCTACCGAAAACTGGTCTCGCAGTAACACGGACAGAGCCAGGGCTTTCGCTGAAGGCCTACTTCTCAAAAAAGTATTGCAACCAAATCCAGCCACTAACTCATTCACTCACCCACCCTTAACTGAATCTGACTTGTCACCACAAGACCCCATAGAAGTTCGGCCAAGCTCATTAAAGAGCAACTGAAGACTGAAAAATCACCTGGCTTCGACTTAATAACCATGAACCACACTCCCATCGACTTAATAACCCAAAAAATGATCATCGAGCTCCCAGTGTGTGCAGTTCTATAAATCTGCTTGCTCTTCAACATAATCACTAAAATTGAACACTTCCCTCAAAAGTGGAAGTATCCCTAAGTTTCCCTAAGTATCCCTAAGTTTCCCTCCCTAAGCCTGGGAAAGACAAAACACAGCCATAATCATACAGGCCAATAAGTTTACTCAGCTGTTAGTTCCAGTTATTTGAAACAACGCTGCTTCTAAGTATCAGTCCCCACCTCAAAACACAATACACTTCCATCGCATTAATTTGGTTTTCGTGCAAAACATAGAGCTATTGAGCAGGTTAACCGCATCACAACAGAAATTCGCACTGCTTTTGAACATCGAGAATATTGCACAGCTTTATTCTTAGACGTTGCATAAGCATTCGATTGGGTATGGTTGGATGGACTTATGTTTAAAATAATCAAACTGCTACCTCAAAACTCATATAAGCTTCTAAATTCTTACCTATACCAACGAGTGTTCGCGGTCAGATGCAGTTCAAGCACTTCAAGCGATTGTACCATAGAAGCTGGAGTGCCCCAAGGCAGTGTTCTGGGCCCAATTCTATATACCCTGTACACGGCAGACATCCCAACAGACCACCAGCTAACAACGTCCACATTCGCTGACGATACCGCAATAGCGAGTCGGTCCAGATGCCCAGTAAAAGCAACGATGCAACTTGCAGGCCATTTAAAATGTTTTACTAATACTAATATTTTTATTAGCTCATCAGCTATGTCAACAAGCAAATTTTCCGTATTTTGGACGAGACCAATCCACCCAAGGTTCAGCAAGTGGCATCAGCAGAAAGTGAATGTTTGGTGCGGATTTTGGTCCGGAGCCGTGATTGGTCCGTATTTTTTTTTTTAAAACGATAATGGTGTGGCCGTCACCGTCAATTGTAAGCGATTCCGGTCGTTGATAGCCAACTTTTTTTGCCTGAAATCGAGAATATGGATCTGGACAACATGTGGTTTTAAAAGGATATACATACATATACATATGGTCATATCGCGCGGAGGCGACGGAACTGACCAACCGCAGCCGTGTTGGTCATTTGAATGATGTCATATTCCATACATAATAGGGTCGATGGACCTTTCAAATAAAAAAAGTTCTCAAATATTTCTCATACATGTATTTTTTTTCATTTCAAAGATAAAGCGCCCCCAATAAATACCCTTTATTTGCACAGGTATTGGCCCACTTCCAGCCAGCATGTAATGGTTGACTAAAGCATGAGAAACCGAGAGGTATAACAGTAAACAAGCACTGGTGATTCGGGATCCACTCTTCTACTCAGTTATGAATAATGAAGGGTGGAATCCTCTGGTGCCTTAGCTCTTTCGCGATATGAGGGGTCAGATTGCCTTTCATAACTGTCAACACATACATTAATTTTTAGGATTCCTACGGAAACTATAAGTTACTGTGCTTGTAAATGCAATACTAAAAGGGATAAAAGAACAAAACTGAAAAAAACGGAACTCGCAAAGTAAAACAGAAAAATTTTACAGACTGCAGCAAGACTAAACTGTAGCAAGGTGTTTGGTGGAATTTTAACCTCGCTTGCTCTACCCAACCCGACCATAGTCTTTAAGTTTCATATTATACCTTTATATAGAAAAGAGGAATGCCTTACGAAACACACTCTCGCAAGTCGACTTCCGTATAATCTAGCAACCACTACTTGCACTACTTATCCGCCTACGGTCCTGGTTTTGTTTCTCATAAATGATCCTGGCTGGTAAAAGTAACTCGTGCGGATTAGCTCATTCCACGGTGCCGACTTCTGGTAGCTGTTTTACTGCGCACCGATATACATAGATAGGTCAGTGTGTCCAATCAGTGAATGTAATCGAAAGGGAAGGCTTCGGGATGTTGGCATAGCTCCCGGAAAGGCAATTGTTCGAATAAGTAGCCAGGGATTGACCTACGCAGAAAAATAACGCTAGTTGGAGGACCGGGTAGTATTTGCAGAGGCCCGGTGGCCAGATGAAAACTTGATACTGCCAACAGAGCGGGATTTAGTTGGAGCACTTGTGCAAGACGACGACATACCTGATAAAGGAAAATTCTTGGAAGAATTCCCTTCGCAGAGGTTTTGCAAACCACGTGGTTGGGAATCCAAGGCGAGGCAACCGCCGCGAAAAACACAGATGCCAATTAAAATTTGTTTTCTCTCCAGTACAGGAACAGATCACGTCACAGATCGGACGATGCTACTCAGTTGTTGAGCTTAAACCCCTAACTCTATTAAGAGGACTTGCTCAATGATTTAGCAGGCAATTTTTTCTGGTTACGAAAAATAACGAGACTGTAGCCGGGTGGGCATTTATATACCGCCAAATTCCAATAAATATAGCTGTGCTTCTAGTGGAAAATTGGAAGATGCTCTCAGTGTTGGACAAAGTTTTCGGACATGTAAAATCAAAATCGCTACACACTAACACGTCTTTCATTTCTCACAGAAATACCTAAAATTTTATGTATTTAGGAATAATGCAAGCATTAGTAATTGCATTTAGTTTCGTGGAAAATCGAACGTATTTTCGATGAGTTGATATTGTAAGGATGCTGATCACGGGCCAGGGTGTAAGTCTCGTACGGGGTCTTTCGGTCTCATATATTCCCAGTGTTTTATTAATAAATTAACTCCCTAGAACTTGGTCCCTGTTAGTCTCTCTACACACACACACGCTTTCACCGCCAGGGGAGTGGCCCGAGGCGGTGCGTCCAGCAACGGTCTCAGCATCCGACCGCTCTGCCCGAGGTGGAAAACCACGTGGCGGCGTCGGGCTTCTGCTTGCCAGCTACCATGTGCATCGGACGATCGTGGTTCGGCTGGTTGCGTCACCGTGGGCTCTGCCGATAATGTAGTGCGTTGCGTCGCTGTGGCTCTGCCGCTGAGGGCTCTGCCGCTGTGGGCTCTGCCGATAATGTCGTGCGTAGTTTCGTGTGGCTCTGCCTCTGTGGGCTTGGCCGATAATGTCGTGCATAGCTTCGTGTGGCTCTGCCGCTGCCGTGTTGCTGGGCTTGGCCAATTATGTTGCGGGCTGAGCCGCGTATGTTGCGGGCTTGGCCGGTGTTGCTGGGTGTGTGTGGAGCAGAGTGCTTAGCCTAGGTGCCCTTCACGGGTCTTTCTTTAGTCTCTTTCGCTAATTTATATACTACCAAGTCCTATTCTAATTATCCTACCAATAAATCCTACCAATAAATCCTACCAATAAATCCTACCAATAAATCCTACCAATAAATCCTACCAATAAATCCTACCAATAAATCCTACCAATTAATCCTAAGCTCTAATTATCCTACAAACTACAATTTAATCCTATGTATAGGGTAAGAAAAGCTCCTCCTCGGAGGCCGGGTCGTCCTCGATGGGGAATCCGGCAGGCGGTGATCGGCGTCAATTCACCCGTTTCCCGTGTGGTTTGGCAGACAGTTTCAGTTTACCGCCGCAATCGGGCCGCCAGTTTCGCGGCGAATCCTTCAGCCGCGTTCGAAAGGGCGTGTTGGCGCACGTGAACTGAAGAGCTCAGTGCTGCTCTCCATTCTCGTCGCCTGAATGTCGGCTCTTCTCCTCCGGGGGCCGTTCTCGTCCAGGCATTACCTCGTCGAATAGGGCGTTTGGCAAGAGCAACTCTCCTCCTTGGACAAGGAAGGCGGGGCTAAACCCGGTTGTGTCCGATCCGCTGCTGTTGACAGCGAGCGAGATCTCCGGTAGCAACTGGTCCCACGTGTTCTGTGGCGTTTCCCCAAGATATTGCGCTATCATGGTCTTCTTGTCGCACACAAGGGTCTTCGGGGCACCGAATCAGCTGAGGATCCGTTCCCGAAAGGCTCGTTCCAGGTAGTGGCCCGGCGCATGGGGATAAGTTCGACCCATTTACTGAGGCTGCCCTAAGAGGACTGTGTTTCCTTGTTTCGAACGTGGGAGGGGTCCCACGATATCGGCGCAGAGTATTTGTCTCGCATCATTTTATTAATCAACTTAGAAGAGTTGTCTTGCACCTGTGGATGTCGTACGGCGGCCAGCGGTTGGCGCGACAGCGCGTCGGCGACCAGGTTCTGTGTCCCGCGTCGATACTTGAATTGTTGCAATTTCACGGCCCACCGGGCTAACCGGTCCGTGCGGCTGTTAAGTGTGGACGACAATTTTCCGATCCCTGGTGACGGAATAGTTGGAATCGTCTTCATAAAAACATTCAATTGCCAAATAGATTTTACTACAGAAAGTGATTTTTTCATTCTAAGACCAAATAATATTAAACAATCAATACAAATACCAATTTTTCATAATATTGTTAACACTGAGGTAACCATACCATCTCGTTGTGAGGTTATCAGGCAAATTAAAGTATGTTCGGTGGATAACCAAACTCTAATACCTAATCTGGAAATAGAAGATGGTGTTTTTGTGGGAAATTCGATATCAGATTCAAAAACACATACATCCGAATACTAAACACAACTAACAACAATACAATTTTAAACGTTAGCAAAACCATTAACTAACTACAAAATAGCAGACCTAAACGACTTCATAAGAGCCGAATCAATTTTAAGCAGATTAAAGAAAAACTTTCCATCTGCACATAAGAAAATGTTGACTAAGCTGTGTTCACAATATACTGATATTTTTGGATTGGAGACAGAGCCAGTGATGTTTACAAACAAAAGATAAGATTGAGAGATTATGAACCAAGCTATATTAAGAACTACAGATCACCCCATTCACAACAAGCCGAAATATCGAGAAAGGTAACTAAATTAATAGAAGACAAGATAGTAGAACCAGCTGTATCTGAATATAATAGCCCAATAGTTCCAAAGAAATCCTTACCGAATTCAAAAAAAAAAGAGAGAATGCTATAGTCGATTTCCCCGACTGATTCCTGTTACTCATCTGGTGGAAGTGCAAAGGAGAAATTTCCATACTGAGTTTTTAGCGGTATGTGGGCGATAGAGTGGGCGTTGCAAAAAGTTTTTTGGCAAATCGATAGAAATCAACAAGACTAATACAAAAATGAAAAAATATCAAAACATTTTTTAAAAGTGTGGGCGTGGCAGCTTTGGGCGGTTTGTGGGCTTTAGAGTGGGCGTGGCAAGAAGTTTTTTGGCAAATCGATAGAAATTTAAAAGACTAATACAAAAATCAAAAAATATCAAAACATTTTTTAAAAGTGTGAGCGTGGCAGTTTTGGGCGGTTTGTGGGCGTCCTTAAAATGCAAAAAAAAAGAATTTTTGTATATTTCCTATAAACTTAAAAAAAAAAATTTTAATTATAAAATAACTTCATAAAATTACGTTATTTTCCAAAAGGAGGAAGATATAATGTGCACACATATCGAATAAGCACTGTATCAAATCAGAACATTGGGAACAATCACATTGTAGCATTTTTGCAACAATGTTTATGTAAGACTTTTCAATTCCCAAGCATATCTCGAGTGCTTAGTAATCTGACCACACCAGAATGCTATTCAGACCAGAAGTCCAGAGTCGGCATAATTACCATGCGCGACTGCTCGATCTTTATGTGCACATGACTCTCTCAAACAGCGGGGCTCTCGCTGCCTAAGTTAAGTACATAAGAACAAAGCAACGTCTCTACCGGCGTAGACGGATTGCATTTGGCTAGCTTGGACTCTTCAAGACCAAGTACAAGTCAGTCTTCAATCAGTCTTCTATGAGTCTTTAATGAATATTAAGTCTTAATCAGTCTTGAATCTCTCTTTCAATAAATGAATTACTATTATTACACAACTTCAAAAATGAAATACTATTATTACACTAGGATCCTCCATAGAAATATTTATTTGTGAGACAGGCGGGCTAAAAGGGGCCTGCTGGCCAGGGCTTTAATATGGAGAATGGGAATCTCAGGAACTACAAAAACTAGAAAGTTGAGATTTGTCGATTCATGTTGCCACGCAACTCTAACGCCCACAAACCGCCCAAAAACTGCCACGCCCACACTTTTGAAAAATGTTTTGATATTTTTTCATTTTTGTATTAGACTGGTAAATTTCTATCGATTTGCCAAAAAACTTTTTGCCACGCCCACAAACCGCCAAAAACTGTCAGTGTTAAAGACTCTTCTTCGCACTTTCACTAGCTGCGTCACGGGTATCAGATAGTCGGGGAACTCGACTATAGCGTTCTCTCTTGTTTTAAATTAAATTTATAAAAATTTCCTGCCATAAAATAAATATATGTAAATAAATAAATAAATATATTCCTGAAGTTACATCCTTATTATGAGAATCGTTTAGTTTGCGCTTCATACCTACAGTTCATATATTTTTACTTGAGTATACCTCAAATGACTTGAATCAAACCAAATCAAAACAAATCAATCAAGACGTTCAATGCAATGGAACGTCGTACGACTTTAGCCGATCCACTTTGATTGCAACCGAAGTACCCCATACCGTTGTAACTAACTGATTTATTTGGTCTGCTCGCTACGGAATACGTGCGGCTAGCTCAGTAGATTTTGTGCGTTCGTCCCACCAAATTTATAATATAACGTGATCTTTCTTGGGTATTTATTCGTACTTAGCTTTACAATGGAATCTGATTATCCGGATGACTCTGCTCTCCCATCGTAGAGCTAGATGACCTGTCCAGCGGCCTCGTTCCTCTGTCTCGGCGCTATCGTCGTCCTGAGTGGCGCGGACCGTCGTTGTTGGGCGCTCGTCACCTGGGCTGGGAATTGTTGTCGTTCGCAGACTCACTGCAGCTAACGGCTGCGATCCCCAAGGCGAACGCCTGTGGAACAGCAACACGCCAACCCCACGTCTGTTCGGACCGGTACCATGCCTGCTCGGATTTCGGCCTCTGTGTCCTGCGTTCTTCTCAGCATTTCGGGTTCTGCTGAAACCGACTCTGGCAGTGGCTGCCTTTCCTATATGCGACCTCGAAGTCATACCGCTGCAGCTACAAAGCCCATCTGGAAATTCTTCCCGAAGGGCTTTCTATGATGTTCAGCCACTTCAGTGCCATATGAACAATATATATGATCCGTCACAACATTTAAGTGGTAGCCTTCAAGGTACGGCTTTAGCTTCCGAATAGCCCACACAATTGCCAAGCACTCCTTCTCTGTTGTTGAGTAGTTCTTCTCGGCTCCGTTTAGGGTCCAGCTGGAGTATGAAATCACCTTTTCGCCATCTTCTGTGACCTGTGACCTCGGGGCACGCCAAGACTGGGTTGGTAACCAAACTGGCTTTTACCTCCTCCTTGCTGGTGCACGAAACGTCTGTACCAAGATGCGACTCCAAGGTATTGCCTCAGCTTGCGGACCGATGACGGTGGCTCTAGCTGGGCTATGACTGCTACCTTCTCTGAGTCCGTGCCCATCCCTTGGCTTGTGACGAGGTAACCTAGGTACAGAAGTTCTTGCTTAAAGAATTGGCATTTCTCTGGGTTTATTCTTGGGTTCGCGTTCTTCACGCGGCGGAACACTTCCCTGAGGTTTCTATTGTGTTCCTCTAGGGTGCGGCCAATCACGATGATGTCATCTTGATACCCAAAGGCATGTGGCACATTTCCGGTCCAATCACCAGGCCCTGTTGCGGAACATTGGAACAGCCCTTTCCCTGGGACAGTGAAAGTCGTGAAGCCCCGGCTTGACTCTTCCAACGGTATTTGCCAATACCCATCCTTGAGGTCTAGACTGCTTATGAAGCGCGCCTCTCATAGTTAGTCAAGGATGTAGTTTATCCGTGGCATCGGGAAATCCTTTATGGATTTCGCGTTTATCTGCCTGAAGCCCACGCATAGTCTCCATATTCTTCTTCACCATGACTGAATTGCTAATTGAATTTACCCAGCAGATGACTCGAACTATTCAGGATAATATAGAGACCTTGGTAAGGATACCAAGCAAACTTAACGTCAAGTGCCAATTGGACGGTCCCAGGTCGGCCAAACAGTCTAAATTCTGATAAATTTCCGGGTGATGCTAGATTGACTCCGGCCAGTGAAGGTTTAGATTTAATCAACATGTCAGTTAAAGTCAACAGCTGGAAACTACAGCTTACCAGAAATCCCAAAGGCATAAGCGTAGGTAACTTATACAGGGTCTGTCAGGGTCATTCAGACGGTAGCAGGAAATTCCGAAGTTCTCACCAGTAACGCTAGCCTGTTAATTCGATGGTAGGGCTCGCGACTTTTATTGGCGGTCTCACAAACCCTACAGAGTCCTGCGATGGGAGGACAACTGTTTCGATGTGGACATCCGGAAGACAATTCGCGACAGAAAGCAAAAGGAAATGTCCATTCCTTTAAAGCTTCTTTATCAATACAAAGTAATGCCCTTCGGTCTTACGAATGCTTCTCAATTGATAACTCGTCTTAATTAATGATAAATTTATCCCAGCGGAATTGCGTAATGATGTTTTTGTTAATCTGTACGATTTGCTGATCATTTCTGATAGCTTTTGCTCAGCACCTGTTCTTCGAAGCGCTAAATTCGGCAGTTCGTCTGGCAATTGCGTTTGTTTCAAAAACGCATTTATTCAGACTAATAGTGGTAGATGGGCCGGCGTATAAGAAAATGGATCCGAGGTTCCCGCCTGTCGCGTGTCATTTCCGTTTTGGCAGCCACCCGAGGCAGTTGTGTGTTGAAGAACCAAACTTTCGAAAAAGGAAAGGACCCAAGTATTTATAAATTCCCATTTGTTGTAGGTGATTTATTGTTGTAGGTTATTTATTGGTAAAATATGATTTTTATACAATAACAAGAGAGAACGCTATAGCCGAGTTCCCCGACTATCTGATACCCGTTACTCAGCTAGTGGAAGTGCGAAGGAGAGTCTTAAACTATGACGGTTTTTGCGGTTTGTGGGCGTTAGAGTGTGCGTGGCAACTTGAATCAACAAACTTGTTTATGTCTCTGGGGTCTGTATGCTTAATCTCAACTTTCTAGCTTTTGTAGTTCCTGAGATCTCAGCGTTCATACGGATGAAGAGATCGACTCGGCTATTGATCCTGATCAAAAATATATATACTTTATATGGTCGGAAACGCTTCCTTCTACCAGTTACATACTTTTAAACGAATCTAGTATACCCTTTTGCTCTACGAGTATTATTATACCCGTTACTCGTAGGGTATACCGCCCAGTGTCGGCACAAGAGAACACCGATTACCGGCAACCAAAATGTTGGCAGAACAGTTCCAAAACGTTTTTATTTCTGTACAACCCAACAGATGTAGATTTATTTGTAACTTCTGGCTTTATTTTTATGCATTGAATTGGTTCACAACCCTTGAATTCGTTAACTAAAATGGGTAAACACTTCAGCATGTTAAAATAAAAGAAATTTTGTTTGTTTTGCTAAAGAAATGTTCCATCACTTTATAAATACAGTACATTTTAAAACATGGCCACGCCACTTTTTTAGCCAACTTATCGATGGCACATTCAATTTTTGAAAAACATGCTTTCGCCTAGATTGACGGAGGTTAGTGGAGACGGCGAATTCGAAGAAGAGATATGGTCGTAAATTAATTTTTCACTTTGAATATTTTAATACAGCTTAAACATTCGCTGCTACCAAGCGCAAGTTTATCCAAAAGTCTAAAATTTGCAATAACAAGTTTTTAAGTTATATCCATATATTTTTTTCATTTTAAAAAAAGTAGTACATAATAAATAAAGCATAAAACATTTTTGCTTTATAAATAAACGATTTATTTCATTGCGATTTTAGTTAGCAATTTACGAAAAAGAAATGTACTTCTTAAAATATAATTTTTATATGTTCTTATTAAAGAATATTTGTTTGCATAATCCTGTCATCGACATCATTTTGAAAAGTGGCACAGTTTCTCACACTTCACTCCACAAGCTTATATGTCTAAAATTAAAATGCATGTTACGATTAAATGTGAATTAAGATGAGTGCATTTTCGAATGTCAAGAACATTAGGATGAAGAAACAGTAATAGTAACTTCCTTAATGGCTTTCTTGCCAGGGTCTTCATTCTGACTGTTCGGTGATGCGGATCTGCTTATATTTTTTGCAGGATCCAGTTCAGTTTTTAATCGTTTAGAGTGGTATTTTTCAAGTATTGCGTCTTCAGAAGCAGCATTTTGTGATGCGCAGCGTTTGGGCGCACTGTTATCATTTATAGTATCTGAAACATTTTCAGATGTCTTAAGTAACTTATCTTCACTTTGATTTGGATGAATGGTAGACTGTAGCTCTTGCAGCTTTTTCTTAAACTGAACGATTACAGCAGTCATGTTGTCGCATCCAGTTCCATCACCCATTGTATTCGGAGCTAAGCAGTTATCAAAAAGCTAAAATTTTCATTGGTTATTAATATATATAAGATAACAGTAAGTATTTTTACCTCTTCACAAATCGTTGACAATTTCTTGTTATCTTTTAATCTGCAACGTACAAATTCTACGACTTCCTCACTGGACATGTAATTCCAAATACCATCACAGGCGAGTATCATAAACTCGTCCTCTGGGGTGATTATTAGCTTTTTAACGTCAGGTAGGGCAGATATCATTTGTTCCTCAGCTGGTAGGCTTCCGTTCGTTTTATAGGCGTGGTCTCCAAGGGCACGAGACAAATTGAGGCCACCATTTACGCGTCCATCAAGTGTGACACGACCACCTGCCTTTATTATGCGTGAGGCTTCTTCGTCATCTTCAGGCTTGTGGTCTATACTCATTTCAATAGCTAGTCCATTGCGTGATATAACACATCGGGAGTCCCCTGCGTTTGCCACGTAAAGGTCACGGCCTTGCAACAAACATACAACTGCAGTACATCCACTATCTTTGCCAGGTTCCTCAATCATATTTGCGCAAAAATTGTCATTAGCCATCTGGTCTTCATCAGTCTCTTCTTCGTCACTATCCTCATTACCCTGCGGAAAGGTAAGTTAATTATATTTAATTTATGTTATATTTACTTATGATTTAATAACTTGCATCTTCGTCACCGTCATTTTCTGTGCAGTCAGAGCTTTCGGATGAAGTATCAGGACTCTTGACAATGTCATTTTCTTCATAGTCCGCATCATCGTCTGTGAACTCATCCTCTTGGGAACTGTTTATGTCGGTTATATCGTTAGGACCAGTCTCGAATAATTTACTATTACTGGAAGTTCGCTTAAAACCTGTTCCATTCGATCCCTCATTTTGGTCATTAATAGAATCATCTTTTAATGCAGCATTCTTTCCGGACAAATTGTTGATACTGCTAGTCTTACTGCCAACAGTCGCAGCCTTAGGATTTACTACATTGCTCGGATAACGAGAAATAACTACACCATCGACGGATAGTGCAGATGCAGCCGCTGCTGCGGAAGTTGAAGAACCATCTGGCTTTGCAGAGGGGTCCATTACAGCTTTATTAGTCGCTTCGGCAGCTAATGCTGCAGCTCGGCGCCCGCGAAAATATGGAGAGTGCATTTTAAAAATTTCTCTGTGGTTTGAATTCTTAAGATCCAAATCTTCTTGCGGAAGCCCTTTGTATTTTTCCAAAACTTCATTTAGAGGCAATTTGCTTTCCTCTTGCAATTCAGCTAAATCTTCTTCTTCGTAATCTTCCGCTTCAGCATCGACGAAGTTATGTTCTCCAGCCAATATTTTAAGAATATTGACTACCGATGGATCAAGCAGTGTTTTGTCAAATCCCAAAAATGCTTCCTTTAGTGCCACTTCAAATTGTCCATCTTTATAGGTTTCAAGATTCTTAAGAAAATCTGGTAACTTGTCTGCACAATATTGCGCTACCTCAGCTCCACCGTGTCCATCATACACAGCGAAAAACGATGTATTGGTGTCAAAATTTAAAATAAAGTTATGTGCATCCTGAAACATGACAAAATCGTTATAGTATTCTTATTTAGAGAAGCACATCTCAATTTACCTCTTGACTGTTCCGCCATCCCTGCATAGAGCTAGCTCCAACGGCTAGCAAATCATTAAACTGATCTGAAGATGTTTTATCTGTCTTCGGATGGGACAAATACGCTCCCATATTATAACCTTTTCAAATTATTATAAGAGTTTAACAACTCAATTGTCACGCCCCGTTCTTTATCACAGATTTACCGCTAAAATATCGATGCCTTATCAAGGAAAGCGGTATATTCACAAATTCCTCCGCTTATGCGGTACTTGCATACATTTACGGAAATTTATTTCGTTACAAAAATAAGTTTATTATAATTTCGTTATAATGTATATTGAGTCAACGTTGATTACTTCAAATGTAAAAATAGGTATTATGAAGTATGGCTTCAGTAGGAGTTTTGGGAAACAGTAAGTAGATATTTAACGCAAATAACAATAAAATCGAGCTAAATTTATTTGCGAAATCTTCAACCTTATACGCTTTGTATATAATCACATCGGAAATTTTCTGATTTCTATATATATATGTATCGAATACGGGGAAAGTTTACGTAAAATTTCACCGTATTCCCCTTATTTCAGTTAATATATCGACGGTCCATTAGAGACTAAAAAGGAACGGCTGAAAAAGGAACGCGGAGCAAAATCTTATTTTCCCATTACTTAGCTAAAATTGGTGCATACGATACATTGCAACGCGTACAACGCGTTGTATATATTTAATTCTTACATTGACAAATACTGTTCTTGGTTATTAATATCCAACTACATCTTAAAAACTGGTTTAATTAAAAATCTTATTAAAAAAATATGTTAGCATATCTCCATGGGCTCGTGTGGCTCTCGATTACGGAAAATTCAAATATTATTACCTATCATTAATTTTGTATTAGCATATTGCGAGCTACCCGGTACTCATAAAGTAAAAGGGTATACTAGATTCGTTGAAAAGAATGTAACAGGAAACGTTTCCATATAAAGTATAAATATTCTTGATCAGGATCAATAGCCGAGTCGATCTGGCTATATCTGTCTGTCCGTCCGTTTGTCCGTCCATATGAACGTCGAGATTTCAATAACTATAAAAGCTAGAAAATAGAGATTCAGCATGTAGACTCCAGAGACATAAACGCAGCGCAAGTTTGTTAACCCATGCTGCCACGCCCACAAACCGCAAAAACTGTCAGTGTTGAAGAGCCTCCTTTGCACTTCCATTAGCTGAGTAACGGGTATCAGTTAGTCGGGGAACTCGACTATAGCGTTCTCTCTTGTTTGGCTTCAATTGCTCCCTGATGACCTTTACAATTGCGTTTGCTTGAATTTTGCCAGCTTAGTTTCAGCTTAAAATTGTTGGCGACAGTTGGCCGAATGTATTAGTTGAAGGGCTTGGCTTCAATAAAATTTGAAGGCGTAAGACAAATGTAGGGGCTCCTTTCTTTACGATTCAGGACATAGAGAGATTGTCTTTTTCGTGGCTTAGAGCCTTGGACAGCCATGATTAAAAGGGCTGGAGAGTGGTCTGATGACACATCCAAACGCGATCTTGTTTTTGTCAGAGCAAATTAATTTATTCATGAAGCTTTTATAATTTGCAGACCACTATGTGGGACTGGCTAGTAAATAGTAACTTAAAATTGAATTTTTGTAGCATACTTCAATGAAAATGGTTTTTAATGCGATCACAAACACTTTTACTCATTCTGGTTCGCTGATTTAGAACGTGTAATAACGTCTAAAAAAAGAAAATCCCCTCTATGGCGCTCACTTTTTTTTTGTTCTGCATGCATTCTGGAAACGTTACCGCTGCCGCAATCAGTGTGTAACGCTTAGCGGACTCCTTGTCAAGCTCTGCGCTAACTGCATTTGATGATTCGGTTCTGCACGTGAATATGGAGCTGATCGATGAGCAACAAGAAACATTCAGAAAAATTCTCAACGAGTTTTGGGAACATAACTTGGACGAAATTGAAAGAGACAATGCGCTGGAAACCATTTGCTCACTGGAAATATTTAACTATCATTGTCGTTTGGTTTTTGACACTCATTTCTGAAATTTTGGGGCTAAGGGCAGGGCAGTGAGCTCTCGGATAAATTTAACGCTCATATTCGAGCTTTAAGTGGAATGGGCAGAAATATGGATTCTACCCTGGCAAGCTTTGGGCCAGGCAATTAGGTGTAAAGTAACAGAACGTCTGATTTGCGTAGATCCGCCCTCTCGCACAAGTCTCAGCCCGTCAGCCTGGGCCTTCTGCTGTGATTCTGGGCACAACATATTATTGCCAGAGATTTAAAAACCTGACGCCAGTTAATCGATTTAAAGAAACAAAAAGGATCGCACTTTGAATAAATTGCCGTGCATGTGGATCTAAGTACCACACTCTCATTCACCTGGAAATCTGAACCTTGCCTTCACAACAATAAAGATCACAGCTTGCCGCTGATTCACATCATGCCGTAGAACCCTTTGCATTGCACTGGATAATATTTTGCACAGGATAATATTTCAATGTGATCTCGAACGTCTAACTACTCTACCGACATCACTGCTGTTATTGTTTCCAATATAATCGAAAGTCAGTCGTGCTTAAACATTGACATACGCAGCTGGAACATACCTCAAAATCTAAAGCTCGCGGACCCAATGGCCCAAGGCTCACCTACGAACTGCTGTCAAGTTAAGCTTCTGCCGGGATTGCCGGTAATGCAACAGACTCGGTTAGGCTGGGTTGTTTGTGGAGGTTGCAGTCGCGCAGATGGTACGGTCTCCATAGCTGCTTGACCACCTACGACATTAACAAAGAAGACAGTACAAAAATTTCGCAAAATCGACGAAGCAGGCTACGTCTACTTTCCCTTAAGGATGCTGTTGAAAGCAACGCTACCAACAGGAGTCTCACAGGCACCAGCAGTTCCTAAGTTCATTTGTTTATTTCTACCAATTTTGGAGATTACATTTTGGAATTAAGATTTTAGCTGTGCAATTATCTTTCGTTAACTATGCTCCCCTCTTTCGCTCGCTCTCTATTTTGTTGTCTCGGGCTTGCACCTTTGCCTTAGCATTCTGCTTTCGCTCTTCAATTAATCATTCGCTTTCGTAACCTATTCATGCGCGAGTTAACTTCCAATAATTACAACTTGGTTTGCTACATTCTGCGTAATTAACCGACTGAATGGAATTGCAGCGGATGCGAAATATGCTGAATCGCTGAGTCTTCGTGGCGATTCAAGTATTTGTCAGTGTAGCGTTTCGACGTTTGAATAGGTTGCAACAAAGTATTTCTTGGTGCTCCTAAACCTCTGTTTGTCGAGGGGGTTTCGGCGGGGGACCGCCGAGAGTGAATGCTGAGGCGGTAACTCCTTGCCCCTCAGACTGAATCACCGACAGTAGTGGAGGTATGGTTGCTGTTAGCGTAGCGGCTGAAGAGATGGTGGGTGTGAAGCTGGCACGTGGTGTAGTCTCTGGTGCTAAATTTTTTGTTTTCTTTGGGAAACAGGCCACGATACTATAATACTAGCGAGCATCGTGAAGGTGGTTGTCGTCTGGATCGTGGTTCCCCACTGTATCCTGTTGATCTGTATTTTAGTCTCCAGATCCTCCATCCTCAGCTCGTGTATTCCCAATTCTTGGGTTGTCCTGTTCTTCTTAACCATTTATATCTGGGGTACGTTCAACTTTAATTGCGCTATACCAAGCTTCTCCACCGCTTCATACTGTATATTGTTCACCATCGCTTTTCACTGGCTGAACTTTATTAACAATGATCCGTTCAGCGTTTTCTCCAGTCCGCAAATTGTCTGCAGCTTGACATTTTCTCCGTTGAATATTGCGATGTAGCCGGGCTCCGGTTCGAATCTAGTTGTGGTGAGTCCTGCATCCATTGTTTCGAATTTCGTGTCCTTTCCACTCAGCAGTCTTCTTATACAATTTTTAATAACCTGATTTACAATCTAAATATTCTTACTTGCATTTATGCTTTTTACAAACTGACATTTTTCCTCATAGTAATGTATTTCGTCCTCATGAATCGCCACATAATTTGCATCTAAATTCCCTGATATGGCTTTAAGCACCGAGCCTAGGCCATTGACCTAGTCCTTCTACGTCTGGGGCTTTGGTTTATTAATTATTCTTATTTTTCCTTTGTGAATTGTCTGAGGCTTGGTTTTGGATAGTGTTAAACTGATGTCTTCCTGAACTTTGTGTTTAGAGAACCCAGGAGTTAGTTTATTTTTCCTTTTCTCCCTACCTGCACTGGGTCTAGTTCTTGCCTATCCATATTTGCTGCCTCAATTCTCTTAGTCTTTTGTTTTTGTACCCTCTCTTTAATCTTTGGGTACACGTCGGCTTGAAAAGCATTGATTTTCTGTAAATAATCGTGTTCAGTTTCATCGCTGAGTGAATGGCGTTATTATAGGTTATAATATCACTTCACTTAGTATCTCTTCATGATTAAGTTCTAGCCTCCCTGCCTTCCAACTTTCCATAATTAATTAATATATTTCTGTTATCGTGGAATGTAATCTTTCGACCGTGGAGTTACTCGACGACTGCTGGAAGGATGTTGTATGCAGTTCGAATTCGTACTGCCTACAAAAATCCTTGAAGAATTTCGACGAGAATTCAACTCCTTCCGTGCTCTTTGATGGGGCCTCCTTGACTATGGGCTCCTGCAGCTGCATTGCTCTGGCATTTAGAGCTGCCATCTCCGAGATCACACCCTTAGTTTCCCGAGTAACATGGCGCTGCGTCTCAAAAGGTGATAGCAGTACCGTTATTTTCGAGTTCATAATGCCCAAAATGCAGCTTGTCTCCGTTGATTCCCACTCCTTTAGAGGGGGACCTGGACCTTCTGGCGCTTCGTTTGAATGGGTCCACCACGTCGACGGGGGCTGTGCCCCCCCCCGGTTAGCCTATGCAAACGTGGATCACCAAATTTAACAAGGGTCCCACGTAGGCCACGGATTTCTCCTAGGCGTTGACTGGTGGTCCGCCTCTTCACGAACACCAGAGCTTCTACTTGGGCACCGAGATGGTGAGAGGTTGATTATTGGTCTGTCCGCGACCTTTGTGCCGTTTCCCTTGCTAAATATTGCTCAACTCCACAAAAATGTATATATAAATATAAATTTTGTTGATTTTTCGCAATTTCAGCAACTGTCCACTTTAATAAAATTCAAATTTAATTATTATTTGAATATTACTATTTAGGTTCAAAATTCAACTGTTCGAGCAGCCCTGGCAGTGCCCTTGATCTGGCAACGCCAAAAAGCTCCGATCGCTTGCCGACGTAATTTGGCAGCTGTTGTTCTCAGGTGTACCGAATTGCAAAGTCATAAAAATTAGGCATATTACTTATCGCTCGCGTTTTTTCACTTTTAATCGCGCCGAAATGAAGCTCATTAGAACCGTGTAGCTTTGGGCAGATAATCAGCCAAACTCGCCAAGCCGACTTCGTGGTAATGTATTATTTCGCGCAGCGTTACAAAAACCCGTCCGATTTCAGCACGTGCAAAACTCTCTGCTGTACTCTGCATTACAGTGCGCCGGCCAATACATGTGAATGGCTGGGTGGCTCTACCTTCTTTCTTTTATTTAGTTTCCACCTTAATTCATTAATATTTTTCTTCCATATATGTATACACATTCCCACGCTAGGGAATGCCGCCCAATACGTGAATGGATACCACTCTATTATTACTACTCAATTGGTCCTGTCTTCATGCCAAGCAGCCGCCTTTTGTACACAGTGCCCTCAAGCCGCGACCGATCGCTTGTTTGATCTAGCCGTTCCTTAGATTGACCAAACTTTTCACCTGCAAAACGTTTCTTGTAATCACACAACGGTTAATTATAACCGTTACTCGTAGAGTAAAAAGGGATTACTAGTATGGTAACTTAAGTAGTTACTGCTTTATTTAATTCGAAATACAATATAATGTTGACTTGATGCCGTAAGCTTGTTGCGCGGCGGGGTTGAAGTCCAGAGTGACCAGTCTGACGATATCAGAAGATATCGTCATCCAGGAAAGGTCTTGGCGTTAGTACTTGTTTACGCCGTGTTGCCAGTCTGGGCGCCACATCTACTCCCCCTCCAGTGACTTCGCCAGGTGGTGAAGGTAACGGTATAAATTCTGGAGCTGCAGGTGCAGGGCTCGGTGGCGTAGGTGGCTGCGAAATCTGTTGGTCAGGCGGTGGATCCTCGTGGTGGTCTTCGCTAGCGTCAGATTCAGCTATGAAGGCAGGCTTGAGGAGGTCGACTGATATGGCCTTCTCTTGTCCATGAATGCTGATGACGTAGAACTTGTCATCAACCCGGCGTATTACCCGATGAGGTCCCGTGTAAGGCGGCTCGAGTGGTTTTTTAACAGATGCCACTCGCTTGAAGACGTGCGTACAAGTTCTCAGGTCCTTACAAATGAAAACAGGTGGTTTAGCGTGATGCGCCGCAGGAGTAGGTCGGGCTGTCCTGATATGTTGACGTAGTTGCTCGGTGAGTCGGTGATCCTTGCTGAAGGCGGTTGGAGTGTGCGACTCAAAAAATTCGTTGGGGATACGAATAGTGGTGCCAAAAAGCATTTCGGCTGGCGATGACTGGAGGTCCGCCTTAAACGCCGAGCGCAGCCCCAACAGAACTGTAGGCAGGAGATCCGGCCATGCTATGTGAGATTTACACATCAGGGCGGCCTTGAGGGTACGGTGCCATCTCTCCACGATGCCGTTTGACTGAGGGTGATACGCAGTTGTACGTATCCTTTCGGCTCCAATTAGTTTACCCAGCTCAGCAAACAATGAGGATTCGAATTGAGTTCCCTGGTCCGTTGTTATAGTGAGTGGACAGCCAAACATGCAGATCCACTGTGTATACAGAGCTTTCGCGACAGTCTCCGCGGTGATGTTGGATAGTGGAATAGCTGCAGGCCATCTGCTGAAGCGGTCGATGATGGTAAGACAGTAGCGTAAGTTACGGATAGTGGGAAGCTCAATCAGATCGACGTGAATGTGCTCGAAACGATTGTCAGGAACATCGATCTTCTCCACCGGGCTGCGTGTGTGGCGATGGATTTTGGCCCGCTGGCAAGGAACGCATTGTCGGGACCAGAGGGTGGCATCACGGTTAATTCCTGGCCAGACAAACCGCTGCTTAAGTAACTTTGCAGTTGTACGGCCGCTGGGATGCGCCAATCCATGCACTGCATCAAAAGCTTGGCGTCTCATACTTTTGGGTAAATATGGCCGTTCGCGTCCATTCGAGATGTCACACCAGATGTCTAGGTTGTCGAGGTTCCTAATTTGTAGAACAAGGGACGTTGTTTGAGGAAGCTCAGCCATTTCATCGTCGGTTTGTTGGGCCTCGAATATCGCTTGAGCACTGAAGCTAGACGGCATGCTTATGGTGTTGATGCGTGAGAGGGCGTCTGCCACTGCGTTGTTTTCCCCGGGATTGTACACTATCTCCGTTGAGAATTGGGAGATAAAATCCAATTGGCGGAGTTGTCGAGGCGATGCTTTGCTTGCTTTCTGCCTGAAGGCGTATTGTAGTGGCTTATGGTCGGTTTGGATGATGAATGGACGACCCTCTAGAATATGCTTGAAATGGATGATACCAGCGAAAATAGCCAGGAGCTCGCGATCATACGTGCTGTAGCCTTGCTCTGCCGGAGACAGTTTCCGCGAGAAAAACCCAATGGGACGCCAAACTTTGCCGACTAGTTGTTCGAGAGCAGCGCCGATCGCTGTATCGGAGGCGTCCGTTTTAAGGGCGAGGTGAGCCGATGGGGAAAGGAACGAAGAGCACACGGCACGTAAAATTCCTTGCTTGCAGACCTCCGCAGGGCCGGTCCAGGCTATTTCGCGCTTGTCATTTTTGGTTGCGCCTTTTAGGTAGTCTGTGAGCGGGATTTGAGCCTGAGCTGCGTGTGGGATGAGGTGTCGGTAGTAGTTGACCATTCCCAAAAACCGGCGCAATTCCATGATAGTTTGAGGCTTGGGAAAACTGTTGATTGCTTGCGTGCGCTCAACAGGGGGCTTGAATCCGCTCGCATTGACTTGGAACCCTAAGAAAATGACCTCACTTTTACCAAATTGGCACTTTTGAGGGTTAATTTGCAGGTGGTTCCTCTGCAAAATCTCAAAGATTGTCTGGAGGTGCTTCAAATGCTCCTCATGCGTTGTGGAGAACACGATGATGTCGTCCATATAGCATCCTACGAATGGAATGCCTCGAAGCAGGTTGTCCATGTGGCGCTGGAAGGTTTGCGCTGCATTGCGCAGTCCAGGTGGCATGCCGACGAATTCGAAAAGGCCGAACGGTGTAGTGACAGCTGTTTTTGGAATATCATCTGGCGCGACTGGGATCTGGTGGTAGGCACGCACCAAATCGATTGTGGAGAAAACCGAGCATCCATGCAGACGTTGAAGAATGTCTTCCCCATGGGGAATCGGGTAGCGATCTGGAATAGTGGAAGCATTAAGTTTACGATAATCACCAGTAGTGCGCCATTTGCTGCTCTTCTTGGGGACCAAATGAATAGGACTGGCCCATTGGCTGCTGGAGGGACGAATCACTCCTTGCTGGAGTAAGAGATCGAAGTCCCGGCGTGCCGCTTTTAATTTTTCGCCTGTCAGCCTTCTTGGCTTGTCGAAAACAGGTGGGCCAGTTGTTTGAATGTAATGCGCAACCTCATTATGAATGCGGGTTGCTAAAGGCGCATTAGGACGAGTGATCTGCACAAAGCGACTAAGAAGATTGGAGTACGGGCGATCTATTCCACTGGAACTTTGCACGTTGATTGTAGAAACGTTGTAAAGTTTTGCTTCTGCAACTTCTCCTTTGGTCGAAACAGCTTTTGAGGGATCCATAAGGCGTTTACCCTTGAGGTCGAGGATGAGGCCGTGGTGCGTGAGGAAATCTGCTCCGATGATTGCTGATTGGACGTTCGCAACGACGAACGACCAGGTGAACTTACGCTGTAGGTTGAGACCAAAAGTTAGATTTAGCGTGCCGTATGTATCAATTATAGACGTGTTGGCCGCGAAGAGTTTGAAGTCGTCTTTGCGACGATGCATTCCCTTGATTATCGAAACAGGTATGAGTGAGATGACTGATCCGGAATCAATAAGGAATTTTATGTTGGTATTACAATCGATTATGTGAAGTCGGTACTCCTTTGAGAGGCGAGTGCTTGGAGATTTGCTGTCACCAGTCGCCTGAACAGATGACAGCTTCTTTAGTTTCCCTGCTGTGGCACCCAGGCACAGGGCGAGGAGCATTTTCGTGCATTTGGTCCGAATTTGGCATGATAAAAGCAGACACGTGGTGATCGGAGTTGCTGCTCGTTGCGATCGGCTGGGCAAGAATGGCTGGAGGGCTGCATGTTCTGGAGATGAGTTAAAGAGGCCTTGATGGCAGCGATGTCGCGTTTCAAGTCGTCCACGACACTTGTGCCAGCTGCCGGCGGGTATTCGCGGGTGTTGCCTCTGAATTGTGCCGAGGAGGGCCCAGCAGCCATGGCAAAAGAACCCGATTCCTCTTCCATGAGATCGTCAGCGAGTGCAGCTTGCGCTTCCAAAGTTGCTGAGCGTAGGAGCTTCAAACTCCGTTGTACGTGCTGCGGTAGCTGAGAGAGCCAGCGGACTCGCAAGGCGTCTGCAGACGCGCGACCGTCAGCAAGAGTTGTCATTTGCCGAAGGAGCTGCGAGGGCTTCTTGTCCCCAAGGTCAAGCTCCAGCAAAGCGCGCTGCAACTGTCTGTCCGGTGATTCCGTAAAGCGCTTGATGATAATCTCCTTCAGGTGCTCGTATTTGTTGACTTCCGAGGGTTGCACCAGAACATCAGATACTTCAGTCATTATATCAGCATCCAAAGCACTGATTAAATGGTAGTAGCGCGTGTTATCTGAAGAAATGCGGCTGCATTGAAATTGCGCTTCGATCTGCACAAACCATAACCGCGGATTTTGCTTCCAAAAAGGCGGTAGCTTGATGACGCCAACCGACTCGACGACAGGAATAACGGTGCCTGCGCTGTTGCCGCATTGAATTTCACCAGCGTCAGGCGAAGTTGGCGGTGCAGGCGAACAATCTCCGGTATTCATTTTGTTTATTGCGGGGTCACCAATATGGTAACTTAAGTAGTTACTGCTTTATTTAATTCGAAATACAATATAATGTTGACTTGATGCCGTAAGCTTGTTGCGCGGCGGGGTTGAAGTCCAGAGTGACCAGTCTGACGATATCAGAAGATATCGTCATCCAGGAAAGGTCTTGGCGTTAGTACTTGTTTACGCCGTGTTGCCAGTCTGGGCGCCACACTAGATTCGTTAAAAAGTATGTAACAGGCAGAAGGAAGCGTTTCCGACTGTATAAGTTACATTTATTCTTGATCAGGATTAACAGCCCAGTCGATATGGCCATGTCCGTCTGTCCGTCCGTATGAACGTCGAGATCTGAGGAACTAGTTGAGATTACGCAAACAGACTCCAAAACTGCCACGCCCACACTTTTGAAAAATGTTTTGATATTTTTTCATTTTTGTATTAGTCTTGTAAATTTCTATCGATTTGCCAAAAAACTTTTTGCCACGCCCACTTTAACGGCCACAAACCGCCAAAAACTGTCAGTGTTAAAGCCTTTCCTTCGCACTTCCACTAGCTGAGTAACGGGTATCAGATAGTCGGGGAACTCGACTATAGCGTTCTCTCTTGTTTTTTTAAATAGTTTCCATTTTTTTATTAATTTTTTATAAATTTTATTTTTTTACTTCGAATTATTTTTATGAATTTTTTATTTTGGAATTTTTTTTTTTGGAAATTCTTTGTTTTAAAATACAGTAGTTATAATCATTTTCCTTGTATATATTTTTATTATTTACTATAGTTATTTTGTCAAATTACTAGTATGAAAATTACCCTTTTTTAGTATTTAAAATGCAAATAAGATTCAGGTAAATTATTTTGTTATAATTTATTTTATGTTTCTAAAGAATTTTTGGGTGGAAAAAAAAACGCACCACCTTTTTTGTTTTACTTTTTAATTTTTTTTACTCCGTTTGCTTAAAGCTTACTATACGCAGGAGCTCCTAGATTTTTTTGAAGTTTTTACTATATAACCGAAAACATATTCAATTGAAGTAGCTTTGTTGCATTAGTAAAGTACGGAAGTATAAGCGCGGATAGTAACTGCGATAATATAGATCCCCATTACAATTGTAACGGCCTCGCCGTGGTGTTGCCTGGGTACCGATTATTAAATATTATTAACTAACATAAATATAAATATGTAAACTCTAGCTAATTCGAGATGCTATTTTAATAAAGGAATATTTTAATTAAAAAAAACTTCTTTCGGCATCAATTTTTAATTAATATTTTATGAGATCATATCGAATTTGACCAAAACATTAATCAAATTCGTTCTTAGATCAAAATAGATTTTGGCACGAAAATTGTCTTTTAGCACAAGCAAGAAAATTCAATTTTTGTTATTATAATGTCTTTGGTGATGGTATGTACGGCCTTGCATACTCTATCCTCCTCGAAAACCCAAAAAGCCGGCAATAGTGCTCCTGACGTTAAAATCTTCATCGTGGATGGATTGTTACACATAATGATATCGGTATGCCTTTGTTTAACGCATCGAAGATATCCATTAACCGTTGGGTCCGACTTTTACATAGTATATATGTAAGCCTGGTCAATTGAATTTATGCATCTTAAGGACAGGCTGGAGTTCTTTCTCTGCATTCTGTAATAAAACTACGACGATTACTTTGTGTTAGATTGTTTTAACATATGGCTCTCTTTTATTTATTAATCACTACAGCAATATATATGTACAAGTACAATACAAAATATATCCATCGTTCACGCAGCACGCCCACATATGTCCGCCCTTGCAGGCATCTCGAATGCAACTCTCTCTCCTACTGCTCTTCTTCTTGACACCCGCCCTATCCTGAAATTCTGCCGTCGTCATCGTTATACTCGTTAGAATAGCGTCGTTGAGTAACAGTGTGGTCTAACAGATCTTCTATCTGTATTTCAGGACCTTCGTTTCTACAAATGGTCCTTTATACGCAGCGTCCAATTTATGTGCCGTTGGTACAAAACTAATGACGACTAAATCGTTTACTTCGTATTTCGTTGGTTGTGCTTGCCGTGCGTCGAACCCAATTTTCCATGTCTTCTGCTTGTTAGTAATATTTGCTGCTGCTTGCTGTATTTTCATTTCAATATCCGATTCTGAAATAGAATCATCTGATAGTGCCTGTATTAGACGGGTGATCGTCACGTCTCTTGGGTTAAAGTTGAATACTAAGTTGTTTGGAGAAAATTTAGTGGAGGTATTTATGTGTGAATTTATGCCCCACTGTCCCATTCTTTAGTCTTTTTTTGTGCTGATCTCTAAAGCATTTAAAAACGTTTTATTCGTTATTTGAGTTTGCCCATATCTGTTAGCATATCTGTTATGATATTCTAAATACCACGCTTCCCAAAATAATTCCAAATATCTTTGAAGTAAATGCTGTTCCACAATCTGAGAATTTGCGACTCGGCTGACCAAATGCTGCAAACAGCTGCTGAAGTGCTTTAATTTCTGGCGTTGTCTTCGTTGTTCATGTTGCTACCAAAAACGTGTATTTGGCGAATGCTCATACAATAACCAAAATGTAAAGATGTACCGTGTCGTATACATGCAGTGAGCTTTCAGGTTTGCCTCCTTTTACTTTGTATATACAGCATATCTGCGAAAGTATTGGGTCTTTCCTTTGCATCGCATACACCCAGTCATCATCAGTATTGCTGTGTGAGATATGTCACCGTGCTCCATCCAACGCTGCGGTTGTCTGCTCATGCCATCCACGTGTGGCATATCCGCATCTGGTCGACGTTTACAAGTGAAGTGAAGTACACGTGGAGCACCGTTCTTTTCGCTGTGGCTCTGGGCATTTTGCTGCAAAGTGCCCAAATTATTGAAGTTATAACATTTAATTGCCATCAGCATAGTTGTTGCTGCATAGATCTCAGATTTTCCAAGGACTTCGGCAGCTCTGAACAAGTACGTTTGTTCATTGCTAATATTGCTTTTGTGAAAAATATTAAATTGATAATATATGAACTTATCGATGGGTCATTAATGCTTGCACGCCGATAGATAACATCGCATAAAAGTATTCCGTTAGTGTCTCGCTATCGCGTCGTTTGTGTCGCTTGTGTTGCTCGCGTCGCATCAACCCTCTGTACACATTGGCGGTATTCAACACACACGTATTTGCAACTCCACGCATCTTATGTTGCACTGCAAACAGCACAGCGTAACTGGTCCACGTATATATGCTTAATCTCAAATTTCTAGCTTATGTAGTTCCTCAGAGCTCGACGTTCATACGTTCAGGTCCGCCTATACGGAAAGACGGACATGGCCATATCGATCCTATTGACTAATATATATACGTCATATGGTCGGAAATTCCTTCTGCCTGTTAGATACTTTCCAACGAATTTAGTATACCCTTTTACTCTACGATTAACGGGTATAATGTTCTGTTCGCAGCCACACTTCCTTGATCCTTTAAATCATGCTGGGAAAATGCAGAAGATATGTGCGAGTAATAGATCGGTTATCAGTAGAGCTTGGACAATTAAGTTGGAAGAAAGAAGGCTTCTAGAAAGAAAGAGCAGAAAGAAAAAGCCGAAAGTTACAGGAGAGCTATACGGCACTAGTTACAGGAAGGCGGCAAGACGGAGATCGTTTGGAAGAAAGTAACGGAACAACTTCAAATTTCTAACGCCCAACGGGCAAAAGGTCGATCGGTAATACCAAGAGGCGATATAAACAGGCGATATGCTGGACAGTCAGCAACGTCGTCGGCAGGGAGCAAGATCGCTACGTCAAGATATTTCAAGCAACTGTATATATTGAGCCACATGTAGCTGTTGTTTTTTAAGGACACGAGAACTGGCTTGGCTAGAAAGGTTATTAAAGTGTTCAAAACGAACAGCAGAAATAATAAAAGCACAGCTAAGCCAAATGAAAACTGACATGTGTTGAAATGGAAATTAAAATATTCAGACCCAATGCAATTACTCAAGTACTAATTAAATCGAGGAATCTGAATCTTCCGTAAGACAGAGACTTTTATTAATCTTTACTTACTTACTTTAATCTTTTGTGATTTGTGCATTATTTTAATAAATTAATTCAATCTGTTCTCTTTCTGTCTTTGCGTTTTGTTTACTCTCTCTTTCGTGCGTTGTCCGTTGTGCTGTTTGGTGGTGTTTATGTACTTAATTGCACGGTACACCCGCTCTCTCGCTCTCCCACACAAAATCATAAAGTGCAGACTGCGCTCTTGCGGTACATATTTGATTTTGTCTTTTGGTACAGTGGTCAAAACCCAATTAAATATGGAATTCAATGTTGTCTGCATCCATAACAAATGCCGTCAGGTAATAAAGCCTGAGCAGTCAAAAATGACTTCTTGGCTATGTGATAGATTGGTGCACACCAGAGAGCTGTAACGAGTCAAACATATTTGTTCATACTCGAGTACTGATTTGGACTCTCAATGATTCTTTCGGTTTAATTCATGTATATGAATCGAACCATTTGCCTTCGACCAGCAACAACCAACACACTTTAAGTATTTACCAATCACCTCATACTTGATTTGCTTTTGCACGTTCACTATTGTAGGATACAACCAAAAATGATTCGCTTTAATACTTGTATGATTGATGCGTTTGAAAGAGTTCGGTTCATTGTCACAATAGGAAAAACATTCATAACCTATAGCAGAGGTGATTTCAAATCCTCTACGGAATCGGCTGCATGAGGTGGGAAAGTTTTATCCGTGGAGAAGATATCGATATGTAATATTTTCCCTAAGTGGTGTCTCGCTGAGGTCCTGTTGCGGATGCCTGTCATACTTTGATTTGGCGCATGTTCTGCAAATAGCGACGATCTCGCTAACTCTGCCATTTTTGGAAAGTACTACTCGGGGAGTACCTGCTTCACGTTTTCCTGGGCCGCTCTATGAGGTCTGTTATGCTCTGCAATGAGGATTTCCTTCCTCTCTTCGACCGCAAATATATCGTACAAATATGTGCACATACAAATGTAGTACCAAAACGTTGAGGCAGGGAATCTGAATTAACGCCAGCGTGTAAAGGTCACAGTAAAAATGGGGTACCATTAATAATAATGGTGTTGGCAAGTTCGTCGTCAACATAGACGTAACAGAACCTGCCGATCTGCTCTCACAGGATATCATCAATGGTTTTTTGGAAGATGCTTTCATCATTTATGAGTCGAAATGGAAGTCTTCGGAACTCGAATTTCCGTTTACTGAGAACGGAACGGGAACGGTTCTTTGCCAAGACAAAAAAGATATGACGAACGATAAATAGCCACAGAAATGAATGCGCGGCTATTTCGGGGTCGCAAAGTGGAGTGGAAAGACAATAAAGATATCTCAGGCGCTTGCAAAGCTAATGCTAAGAATTCAAATATGGCAAGTGCCGAATTAAATGCGAACAATTTAACAAGGCAATAAAACGGTGCCTACACTCACTAAATTTAATCAATTGATAAATTTATATATTTATTTTTGCAAACCTTTTTATTATTATATATTATACACTTCAGCATTAATACGTAGATGTGTAAATAATTTAAATGCAGATATATGTAAAAGAATGCATGTTTTACCAAAATTTCGTGCTGATAAAATTTTACGGGCGCCAATCAATGTTTTTATATAAATGCAGGGTGTCGTAACTGGCTTCACTGTTACATTCACTGCACCACGATTAGATTTTTCCTATATATAGGGTGTCGTAACAGCCTTCACTGTTACTTCACTGCACCTTTATGATTATGTTGGATTATGTTGGAAGGGTAGGAGCCCTTCATAGTCTGCTGGCCTAGAGACTCAGTCAAGGTGCAATTTATAATAAATATTAAATAAAATAGCCGGAGTTGTGTTTAATTAGAGCTTGTGTTCTTTATTATTGGGATCTTCAAAACGAACTGAACTTAAAAGCATGTAAGTTCTTCATAGCAGCGCTTGTCGGCTATGCACGAGTCAGACGCTGTGTCAGCAGTTTGGCCGATGCTGGTCAACGGATGCTCGGTCGTTGCCGGCGCCGGTTAACTTAGTTAACTTGCATCAAACCGTCAATCCAAATTCGGTCGAAAGCATGTGCAAGAAATCAATATACAGCAGTATAATTTTGAATGCCATTCGTATTGTCATTGTTATTATCTTGACTTGCTGAATTGGTATATCACTTCCTCGAAAATATGTTCTTTGAGCAATTCAGGCATCAATATAATTATTGTTTTTTCCACTGTTGTGGAAAAAAGAGTTGGGTGGAATACATTTTTATATTGTAAATGTAAAGGCTTAGTTTTTTTTTGCTTCTGGCCATTAAGGCAACTGAAATATTTCCGGCCCTTAAAGAAGTGTTATCAGCACTGATCCGATGATAAATTGAATAGGTCTATAATACAATCTTTGCAGGTTTTATAACCTATATTTATAGGCAGATGAAGTGCGAAATTACGTGAAAGTTATCTTTCCCAGCTCAACAATATTCTACAGCAATGCGTTCACGTACATTACACGAATGAATATAGTATGTTCTCGATGCAGCTTTGGTAAATTCCTGGTGCTGATGCAATACCAAATTGTAGCCAGTTTACTTTAAATGACCCCGTGTGTGTGATGATCGTTTGTAGGTTGGCTGAGTGCTCATCTACAACAACCTGCTGGTATGCTTGGGCAAGGTTGTTCTTTGCAAAGATCGAGCCTCCATTGATTGATGTTAGCATTGAAAGCTGGAATTTAGCGGCAATGTGGCTTAATTGCTTTCTTCAGTGTTTAATATTCCCACGATTCGAATACCGAGTGCCTCAAAAAAGTAACACCCTAGCAACCTTGAGCCTGTACCAATAACCAGTGGCAGATTTCCGATATGTTTTCGATTGTAGCAAATGGAAACATCGATGACTCCCTTCTCTTCTCCCTGGAATTGGATTCTTCTGAAAATCGTTTAAATCCAAATCGCATCTATTAAGGTCTGCCCTTCCGTTGGGTCAGATGTAGTGGAATGTTGATTCCTTCATAATAGTCACAGGGGACCCCAAATCTAACTCGAAGGAACAGGTACGGTCGTTGATAATGATGTATATGGACCTCTTTTGGTTTGTCAACGGCAGTATACTATGAATTGCAGGAGACGATCTGAGCGACTTAACCCATAGGTCTGCGCCTGTTGAATAAGACGTACTTACGTTGTCCCTTGGCGATGCCGCACGGCGACAGACGCTTTTATGCTACACGAGTGGCAAACAGCCTCGATGTGAGAGCATTGCTTCCTTAGGTGTTGACCGCCACAACCTGTCCGCGTTTGTCGGTTGATGCTGCGACCGCGCTGGTATTGGGGGGAACGGTTTGGTAATATTAAATGTACGCAATCGTTATGGTTCGATTCGTCTGATTTCCTCATTGCCGCAGCACTTGCCGCTGCTTCTTCGCTGGTGATGGCACGATCCAGGACCCTCTGTAGGTGAGTGTATTCTCTGCCAGCAAACTTTTCTGTAGATTTTCATCCCACACTCGAAACGGTCGCGCAACATTCGGTCCAATGCGGACTCTCCTGTCTGCCCTGCTAATCACGCTTATAAAAATGGTAGAATGCGGTAATTTGGGAGGGGCGTGAGGAGAAATGATCTTTCAGCTATTTTTGAATTTCGCTTAGCTCCAGCTCACGTACTCTAGTTGGTGAGGCCAATGATGTTAAAAAGCCATAAAGTGGCTCCCCGACCAGCTTCCCCGTTCGCTTTTCGTCCCTTACCTCGTTTGCCAGCAAGAACAAGTTGAAACGCTCTAATTACGATGTCCATTTGTCTGGACACGCCCAGTCAAAAGTTTTTATACCTCCAAGGCCACCCATATATGTTTTTTATTTCTGCTTACTGTTTTTCCATGCGACAATTGCTCAGAATTGTGAGCATCTATACTCGCTTCCGATGCAGTATACCTGTGCTCTTCTTTCACGTGCTTTTCTTTCGTGACATTTGAAACGTTATTGTTGTCTTTACCTTCTATGTGATTACACAATCTCGGCAATTTAATAAATATTCGTTGATCCCATCCTCATCGTCAATATTAAATATGCCGAGCTTTAATTTTACAAGATAGTAAGGTAATACTTGATGAGCGGTGAGTAAGTCGCCTGGCGCAAATCCATCTATTATAGCTCAGTCTCGTGCTGTTGATGAACAATTTTGTAGACAGGCTTTTGTGTGATCAGCATCTTGAGGTTGTTGAAGGCAATCATCACCGATTCACCGAATTTAATATTCGCATACAGTTTTTTCACGTCAGATAATAGTTTAGCTATTTGTAACAAGGTTGGGAATAAATATTCGGAAGTATATTACTAAGCCAATGAAACTTTGTAGCTGCTTAAGAATGGTTGGAATTGGAAATTAAGTCACAGCTTGCGTTTTCGTTGGAGACGGACTTCTCGATTATGTGGGCCAAATACTCTTTTTTAATTTTCAAGAAATGGCATTTCCTGAAGTTAATTATGAGTCCAAAGTCTGAGCAGCTCTTAAGAACTTCTTTGACTGCTTCTTCTTCGGCTTCTGCAGGGATTATTATGTAGTCCACGTATGCTATATCCACTCCTATGCTGCTTAAATCGCTGAAGATAGCCTTTATATGACGTTAAAATACACTTGGCGAATTTGAAAGGACGGAAGGTACTCGCAGAAACTGAAATTGTCCGTTGTGAGTGACGAGCGATGTATATATATATATTCACGGCTCTCTTCCTTAATTTCTACGTGGAAGAATCCGATCTTTAAGTCGATGGACATGAAAACTCTTGCATTTTGTAGTCGGTCGAGTTAATTCTCTATTAAAGGTAGGGGAAAGTGATCACAAGTGAAAATAACTTTGTTAATTTTTTTTTTTCTTCTAGCTTCAAAGCGAACGGGCGTTTTTTTTTTCTGCGCTCCGAATTTATTTTTGTTTCGCTAAATCCAGCGGTGGAATTTAACAAATTCTTTAATAATTCAATTTCGTAATCCGTACTAGTTAAAGTTCCGTTCGTTTCGCGAGTGAATCTTTTATGATAAGTGCATTATTTTAATAAATTAATTCAATCTGTTCTCTTTCTGTCTTTGCGTTTTGTTTACTGTCTCTTTCGTGCATTGTCCGTAGTTCTGTTTGGTGTTGTTTTTGTACTTAACTGCACGGTGCACCCGCTCTCTCGCTCTCCCACACAAAATCCTAAAGTGCAGACTGCGCTCTTGCGGTACATTTTCTGATTTTGTCTTTTGGTACAGTGGTCAAAACCCAATTAAACATGGAAACCAATGTTGTCTGCTTCCATAACAAATGCCGTCAGGTAATAAAGCCTGAGCAGTCAAAAATTACCTGTTGGCTATGTGATAGAATGGTGAACACTAAGTGCGCTGGTTTTAACGGCCGAACAAGTGATGACCTAGCTAAAGACCCTAATCTAAAATACTGTTGTGATACTTGCCTAGGAGTTGCGAATGAAATGCAGCTCTTTATGCGCCAAACTAAAGGTGGCTTAAAAGGACTGATCAGCAGTTTTGGCGTGGCTAGAGATAGTTTTCGTCGAGCTGATGATCTTCTTTCTGCGCTTGATTCACAATTTAATAGCCTCAAACTATTAGAAGAATCTCCAAAACGCAAGAAAGCCGATGGTGGTAGGCTGCCTAAGGGGAATGCCCCGCAACCTTCGGCAAGTGATCAACAGGACTCCACAGCTGATCAGTTGACGATCGCAGAAAACCCTCAAATGTTGCTTAGATCGGCAGCTAAAAAAGATTCGGTGCAATCCGATCAATCGGTTGTGGAGGGAGTCCAGCCTGGGATTGCTACAGATTCCGTTTTGTCCGCACTGGTTTCTCAACCGGTGATTCCACCCGTCCCGAATTGTTTACCACCACAAAGAAATATTGAGTCCGGACTACCGGCTCAAGTTGGCACTTCAGAAATACAACCTGCAGTGCCAAAACCCCTCTCGGTGGTTCCACTAAAGAAACAAATTTTTGTTTCTCGGCTTTCCCCTGATCAAACATCATCTGATGTACTGTCTTATATACAAGACAAAACAAAAGCCGACAACATAAAAGTGGAAAAATTTAACTTTTCTTATGCTAGGGACATCTCATCTTTCAAGATAACTGTCCCAAATGAGCTATTCTCAACCATATGATCTGGTGATTTTTGGCCGGAAAGTATGATTGTGAAAGAGTTTGAAGCTAAGATTAAAAATAGAAAAAAAGGGCCCGTGGGAATTAATTTCCCCACAAGTGGCCAGATCACTGCCCCATCCTCTTCTACTACTTCTACTTCTTTATCTTCAAAAAACTAAAATCTAGTCTCACTATCTGTTATCAAAATGTAAGATGCTTGTGTAGTAAGCTATCTAATTTGTATTCAGATAGCCTTTCGTTTTCATCCCATATTATTGGGTAAAACCAGAGACTTGGTTAAAACCGGATATACTTAACTCTGAAGTTTTCCCAGGTATGTACACAGTATACAGGCATGATCGTCCCTCCAGGCGGGGAGGTGGAGTCCTAATTGCTGTTAGGTCTACCCTCACGTCAGAGAAGATACTTTTTGACGAGTTCCGTAACTTAGAATTCTTATGCGTAAAGCTGACATGTTCTGATAGCTATGTTTATATTACGAGCTCTTACATTCCGCCGAATTCTGAATTTCCTGAATATATAAACCATTTGTCCGCTATCCAATCCGTTTCAAATAGACTGATAGGGACCAACTAGTTGTTCTAGGTGACTTTAATATACCAGGCACTAAGTGGGCCACAGAAGAACAGTCGAACATTCTTCTGCCTACAGCACAGCATGACTTTATTGACGGCTTGCTCAACATATCGTTGTCGCAAGTTAATTATATTCGAAATTCTCTTGGTCGTTTATTAAATCTATGCATTGTTAAAAGTCCTGAAAGTGTGTTTCTGACTAGAGTAGTACCTCTTAGTCAACCACACGATCTATACCATACAACTTTCGAGGTGACAATCGACACAGGTACCGTAATAAAAGTGAGGCCAGATAAGTCAACCAAACGAATTCATTGTTTTCGTAGGGCAAACTTTCGGAGGCTAAATCTTTTTGTATCTGGCTTTAATTGGTCCGATCTTTATTCTTGCAAAATAATGGCCGATGCCATAAATATTTTTTATAATGCAATTACATAATTTTTTAACTCTTGTGTTCGTATGTACTCCGTCTAACTCTAACAAACCTCCTTGGTTTAATAGAGAGTTAACACATCTAAGAAATGTTAAGTCCAGACTTTGTACAAAATTTAAACCGTTGTAAGTTCCAGTTCGCACAGGATCCCAAACAGTTTTATAATTTTGATAATTTCGCTATTTTTTGAAATACGGTAACATCTGATCAGGCAATAGTTTTTTACCTCATTCCGAACGGCCTTACTCTTAAGCGGTATCAAAGTCAATTTCAATATTTTGTCCCACTCTAAACGGAAGCTCACTGCTTTATGATCTTCAGCGAGTTAAGCCTGTTTATTCGCCAGGTCCCGACGGAATTCCTGGCTGTGTGCTTAGATTTTGTGCGGAAGCCTTGTGCAAACCTCTACTGAAATTGTTCAACTTATCTCTGGAATCTTCACAGTTCCCCCATATATGGAAGGAGTCCTTTGTGATTCCTCTCCATAAAACAGTAGCAAATCGGATGCAAGCAATTACAGAGGAATCTCCAAATGGTCTGCTATCCCTAAGTTTTTTGAAAACGGTATCAATCCTCATTTACAGCACCTTTGTAGGTCTATTATATCACCATGTCAGCATGGGTTCATGAAACGCAGATCAACAACTACTAACCTTCTGGAGCTAACCTCCTTGGCAGTTCAGGGCTTTAAAAATAATCTTTAAACAGATGTCATCTATACAGGTTTTAGTAAAGCATTCGACTCTGTTAATCATTCACTTTTATTAAAAAACTTGATTTTTTAGGTTTCCCTGTTGATCTCCTAAATTGGATTCTAAGTTATCTGAATGGTAGGAGTCCTCTTTAAAAATTCTTTTTCTTGTATTCTCCGAGTCACATCCTGTGTCCCACAAGGGAGCCACCTAGGTCCGCTCCTTTTTACCTTATTTATTAACGACCTTCCCTTAATAATAAAGCATTCGAGTGTACTTATGCAAGCGGATGATGTAAAATTATGTCTCCAGTATAAGGACATTTCTCGCCATTTGGACTTACAATCCGATCTAGATAGCTTTCGAACCTGGTGCCGTCTGATAACGTATTAAACTTAAATGGCTCTAAGTGTAAAGTTATGACCTTTTGTCGTGCCAACTTAATACACGCGACTTACACTCTAAGTGGCTGCTCTTTGGACAGAATAACACATGTTGATGATCTTGGTGTTCTTCTGTACCCTAAACCTACATTTTCAGACCATATTTCGTCTATTGTCAATAAGGCCAGGAGTGTGCTTGGTTTTATAAAACCGTGGCGGTACATCTCTAGTCCGTCTGATCCTCGAGTATGGATCACCTGTTTCGAGTCCACAATATGAAGTTTACTCGGACCGCATTGAATCGGTTGAAAAGAACTTCTTACTTTTTGCCTTACGGCGCCTTAATTGGGATTCAAACCTTATATTACCTCCTTATTTAAGTAGACTAATGTTAATTAGCTTACCCTCCTTAGCTAACCGTAGAACGATGCTTGGAAGAGTCTTTATTATTAACCTTATTCGTGGTGAAGTTGATAGTTCCGACTTGGTTAGTCGGCTAAACTTTACTGTTTCAAGCAGATTTACTAGAAATTACGTACCGTTAATTTTAAATCAATGTAGATCTAATTATAAGTTGCATGATCCCTAAAGAGTATTATGTTCTGAATATAATAGATTCTATCCTATTATCTCTAATTCTGACTCTCTGCCGTTCTTAAAGCGATCTATACTAACGTATTTAACAAACTCTTAGATCTTACTAGTATTGTCTTCTATGTGGCGTCTTTCATTCCGCGATTCGAGCCGTACTATTCACGGAAGCGCCGTGTTCCGCAAGGAAGCCTCCAAACCACCCAAGCCCACAGAGGTCAAAAAGCGACCTCCACGTAAGAGGGAGCGCTCCCAGGATGTCCCCTCCGACCCCTCGGAAAGCGGCAACGCGTACAGCCAGGGCGATCCTTTGCGGAGATCGCGAAAAACCGCATTCTCCTGGGCGTGGTCGACAGAAACGACCCAAGTGGCAGGATTCCACGTAACAAGTGGAAGTGGGTGGAGGCAGCCCTAGCCATAAAATGCTTCGAGATTCTGGCCAAGAAACCTGGCCCCCCTCCTGTCTGCAAAGACGAGGGATGTTTCCAAGGCGGCGTCAAGGTGATCGCCTGTGACGATGAACGCTCTACGGAGCTATACAAAGCCGCAGTAATGGAGCTGGGGGAGGTGTATGAGGGCGCCGGACTTGTTGCGCTGAGCTGGTCCGATGTACCTTGCCGACCCCGGGCAAGGATCTGGATCCCGGCATCCATCAAGGCGCCGGACCAGATCCTCACCATGCTGCAGCGCTGCAACCCGCACCTTCCCACCTCGTACTGGCGAGTGGTGAAGGTCGACGAAATGGAGGGACCAACAAACCAGGCCATCCTCATTCTAAATAAGGAGTCCCTAGCTCCCATTGAGGCCGCTCACGGGGAGCTAAACTTCGGGTTTAGCTCAGTGACCATAAAGGTCTACAAATCGGACTCTGCCAAGGAGGATCAGGAAGGCAGTGGAGAAGTGATCGAGGAGATCGCCTCCGAGATCGAGGCATCGGAAGCCGAGGACGGCTACTCGACCGATGCCTTGCGAACATGGGTCAATTGACGGACCTGGACACATCGGACGAGGAGGGAGCTGATACAACCGTGGTGGAGAGGCCCACAGCAGATAACCTCCAGTAAGGCAGATTCCGCTGGTCTTCAACTCCATCTGGCTGAAGATGGGAAGATGGGAAAGTACAGACACAAACGACCGCGGTAAGTCTCTTTTTAACTTCACTTTAGTTCAAATCTCTTCATATGTAATACTGGTAATGATCCCACCTTTATCATTAAGAACCGAAAAAAGGTAATAAACCTAACTCTCGTCTCTAAACCAGTAGACAGTAACTCACTGGAGGGTGCTTGATAAGCACTCTTTGAGGTACATAGAAACGACCCTCACAATCAACCCCTCAAAACCAGCAGTTTTCACAAACCCAAGGAAAACAGACTGGAAAAAAAAACATAAATATTTAAAGGGAAAAAATCCCAAAGGATCCCCTTCCATACCCCAAACAATCTCTGGTCTAAACGAACTAGTTTCAATTTTCACAGAAACCTGCAACTATGCACTAAAAAAGGCCTGCCCCAATAGCAAGCCCAAAAGAAAAAGAAAACCTCCTTGGTGGTCAGCAGAACTGTCCCCCCTCTGAATAGACTGCAGAACCCTTTTTAACAGGGCCAAGGCAGGAAATGAGGAGGCCCTGTGGACCGCCTACAAGAGAGCCCTTGCAAACTACAAAAAGCCATCACGAAAGCAAAGCGATCCACTTGGCATTCTTTCTGCTCAGAAATTGAAAATACAACTGAAACAGCCAGACTTAGAAAAATCCTATTCAAATTGGACACAACCCTAGGCTACCTTAAAAGAGCAGATGGCTCCTTTACCAGCACGAGTGAGGAATCTCTGGAGATACTTCTAGACACTCACTTCCCAGGAAACAGCCAAAACGCTCTCACCCCCAACAAACAAACGCCACACTGGCAAGTATCGAACTGTGCATAGACCCGAAGGTCCTCCATTGGGACATACACAGCTTTAAACCATACAAAACCATACATCTGCAGGTACAGACCAAATCATACCCGCACAAATCCAGAAATATAGCCATAAACTGGCTTCTAGACATTTTTAAACGGTCCCTACTTCTTGGACACCTACCACAATCGTGGCTAGAGTCCCGTATTGTCTTCATCCCCAAAGCTGGGAAACCATCACACACGACCCCCAAGAAAGAATCATCGGTCTGCATCTGAGATCAACTCTCAACCCTAGTCTCATCACAGACACGCAACACGCCTACAAGAAAGGGAAATCGACAGAGACAGCACTACACTCTCTCGTCTCCCAAATAAAAAAATCAATGTCCCAAAAGGAATATGCACTGGTAGCTTTCCTGGACATAGAAGGAGAAGTCAGCAGAGGCACTCCGCAAGGAGGCGTCCTCTCCCCACTTCTATGGAACATAGCAGTCAACTCGATTCTACGCGACATGGAACGGTGGGGCTGCCGGATAATAGCCTATGCGGACGACGCTGCTATCATCTTCACAGGCAAGGCTTCAATAGCACTCTTCACGTGCACTTCACTATCTTCACTATATAGTAAACTGGATATATACGGCCATCGTCAGACCAATACTACTGTACGGAGTCGTGGTATGGTGGCCGGCTCTGAAAAAGAAATCCAGCATAAAAATGCTAGCAAAAATGCAAAGAGCTGCGACACTCTGCATCAGCAGTGCATTAGGCCCCACCCCAAACGAAGCCCTAAATGCCATACTCAACCTCCCAAACCCAGAACTAGCTGGCATGGAACAGGCCACAGTAGCGGCAATCAGGCTTAGAGATACCAAACAGTGGAACCCACAAGAAGTGGGTCACTCATGTACACTAAAAAACATTCAAATAGTCCCTTCCAGGACAGACTACTGCACTTCTACGTAGTACATACAAACACCTTTCAACACAATCATCCCAGAGAGGAACGATTGGAACTCACAAAAACCTGGCCCCCAGAATGCTATATACTTCTATACGGATGGGTCAAAACTACAGAACACAGTAGGAGGAGGAGTTTACTCCAAACAGCTAGGCCTACGCACCTCGTTCAGACTCCCCGATCAATGCAGCGTCTTCCAGGCTGAAGTGGCAGCAATAAGGGAGGCCCTAAAACACTTAAAATCACTTAAGCCGGCAGGCTCACATGTAAACATTTTCAGTGACAGCCAAGCAGCTATCAAATCGATTGGCTCAATCTCTAGTCACTCGAAAACAGTATCGAATTGCCGATCATCTTTACACGAGATGACACAACAATTCGTAATCAGCCTTATATGGACACAGGGACATAGGAGGCAACTGCATCGAAGATGAACTAGATCGAGAAGGCACTACCGCGCCACTAATACAAGAGATGGAGGGCATGAGTATGCCTTTAGCCACTTGTAAACTACTACTTAGGGAAAACCTATACCGTAACAAACAGACAATATGGGAAAACACCACACACTGTCGCATTGGTTGATAGGCACCCATGCCAGAAGACTAAATGCCCCGTATAATGATTTCTGCCGTAGCTGAAGGGACGAAGAAATGGAAGAAAGTACAGCATCTACTATGCCACTGTCCAGCACTGCAAGCGAAAAGACTTGCTCAATTAGGAAGCAGATTCCTGATAGAAACGCCCGACCTGTCCGACACCGATCCACATCGGATACAAAAATTCACAATCGCCTCTGGCTGGGGAAACTGCTAACTTCACACGAACCTCTGCGGGCAAAAGGGTATCACAACGTAACTCTAATGGTCTAAGTGCGTCGGATAACCGACGGCCGGTAAAACCTAACCTAACCTACACGGCAGCGCCCCTCGGTCGGTTGGGAGGGAGGTGTGTCCGTAAGACTCGCGAGAAAAAAAAAAAAAATGACTAATGATTTGTATAGCATGGGGTAACCCTATTGTGCCTTGAAATTAACTATACCAACTCAGATCGACTTTTACAGTTATACTTCAACTAAGGTGCGACGTTCTTACAAGATGCCGGGGTACACAAAAGGCCTTATATAGGAAGCTATGTATAATTCGAGTATTCCCCCTCTTAGAAAACTTTTTTCGTCATTATTTTAGAAGGGTATTTTCATATTCATTTGGAACATTTTTAGGATCCTGCCGATTTATAAAAATGGTAGTAAAACAGTTCTTTTCAACTACAGGCCAACTGCTAAAGTCAACAATATTACTAAGTTTTTTGAATTGATAGTATCCTTCCTAATTTGGCCTTATATCGATCACAATTATCGTTGGTTTATACATAGGCGCTCAATTACCACCAACACAGCCATCTTTTTTTAACACTGCATGCAAGGCTTTGAGGTTCATTTTTTTTTATTTATTTCACTAAAGCCGTTGACAAAGTTTTTCATTTCGCCAAACCTTGGCGTTCGCTCTTCCTTTTTAAATTGGATAACATCGTATACGGTAAATATGACTTATCATGTAAAGATTGGTGGCGCTTTTTCCAACCGCTATAAAGCTACTTCTGGACTTCCCCAAAGCTTTATTTGAGGCTCTTTGTTACTCATTATTTTTATCAATGCTATTTGTTCGTGATGATCTCAAAATCTATATGACAATCAACACTTTTAGTAACATTTTTTTGCTTTAGGCTGCTTTCAACAGAATTTGCAAAAGGTTCTTTAAAAATAATTTGACTTTGAATAGAAATAAGTTCAATGTTGTTACATATAGGAAATGCTTGTCAACAATTGCTTCTTCTTACTCAATAAACAATGAACCACTTTCGTTGTTAGATGAGATTTTGATCCGGGATACTTAAATATTGAATACATAAATATCAGAATAAATGTATGAAAGTTGCTCTTTGTTAATGATATTTGATATTTGATATTTCTTTTCTTTTGGGGTTAAGTAAAAAGTATTAGCACCCTGGTCTTATTTAATGGAGCCCCTGTCAGGACCATTTATGCAATTTTAAGGGGCTTGCGTTTACTTGACTCTCTTTTTGCAAGTATTCGCTTTCGTGGGGGAGCTGTTATGCTTAATTTTAAAAAAGAACTTGTTTATTATTTTTTACGTAGGTATTAAGTGTATTGTATATTTGTATGTAGCCAGATAAGGATCAATGTATCCATTGGCGTAAATAAATAAATATAAATAACGCGATCGCCTGTAAAGTGTAGCGCTTCTATTTGGCCGAATGTCGTAAGTCTTGTGTCGCCATCTAGGAGTAAGTTTTTAGTGGAAAAGGTGACATAAGGGAAGGGGCATCAGTCTTAACAGAGGTTCCTGCCAACTTTATCTGAATGGTTCGGCTTGGGGCTACCCCAGTAGTGTGACGTCTCGATCTGTCTTTTCAGATCCAGGCGTCAAACAGTGCAGACAAGCCAAAACCCTAAGTGATAAAAGTAAGTAGAAGTAAGTTTCGTGGGCATTTATATATATATATAGTCAATATCTCTGATTAGGCTCTGCGCTTAATATGAAGGTGACGTTTGAACTACTTAAAAAAAGTAGTGGAGCTTGGTTAGCGGGAGATTTGTAGGTGCAACGGGACGGAATTTCCAAAAGCGAAAAAAAAAATATCAACGGATTGCAACGGCAAGTCAAAGAGTTTGTTTGTTCGTACCACCAAATTGAGGATTTGTGTAATTGCTTGACCAAAGAGAAGACAGAGTTTCCTATTAGAATAGCTTTTATTCAGCAACTCATTGACTATGGGACTCCTACGGACCTCGCTGGGCGTCGTCGCTCCTTCGTCGTCCTTCTTTCTATGGTCCCGCGTTGCTCTCGACAGCGTACTTGTGCCGGCTCGACTGGGGCTTAGGGTGTTATGGGGACGCCAGTGAAACTAGCGCTCTTCCCCGAACCACCTGTGCCGACCAATGGTGGAGTCATTCCCTTCTGACCCCGCCAGGTCCTTGTGATCCCTTGTCCAACACTCGTAGAGATCCTCCTTGGGTGTCCGCTTCGACACTCACTTGCCGTTCACATGTTCCGGGTATCGCTCCGCGTGCTTTCACTGACGGGCCGTATAGCTATCCGAGTATTCTCACTGATTCATTGTATGGATCTCCGCGTACTTTCACTGACTGGCTGAATAGCTCTCCACATATTCTCACTATTACTGACTGACTGTGTTCACACCTTCTGAATATGCTCCGACTGTCCGGCCGCGCACCGTGTCCTGACTGGCCGTCTCTCGCCCGTACTCTGCGCTTGCACGTATAGCCTACGCGTGTTTAACTGACCGACTGTCTGTATCGATCTCCGCGTACTTTCACTACCTGACTGTACCGAGCTGCGCCTGCACCGTCCCTTTATAGGCCTCGGGGATCCCACTATTTCCCTTAATGCGAACGGCTCCCTTGTGTGCAAGGTCCAAGGCCATGTCCCGTTATTTCACAGTTCGTCCTCTTTGTGCTCGGTTAGAGACCACACCGTTACCGTTCGACCTCTGTGCCCTTGGCCAGAGCGAGTCCAAGGTCGGGGTCCAATGTTCATTATTTACCGTCTGACCTGGCCGACCTTGACTCCCCTCGCAACTAGCTATCTATGCTGTTGTTAGGCGCACTCCTGCACGCGGATTTGTGGGATCTTTTAAGACTCCTCATATGAAATATCGGTGCCCGTGAAGAAAATGATCAGAAAATAATTTAATTGAGTGCATAGAATAAAGCAATTAAAAGTTTTTTTTTTGTATTATTTAATGATCAGGCAATGCGAAGTTGAGCGAAAATGATGAGGTTAGGCCAAGCCAAGTGATAGCGATTGATTATCTATTCAAGTGATTTCATTTTTCTTTATTGCGGTTTCTGTGCCTAGGACGGTTTGTTTTGTTCCGTGTGTATTTTTGTAAGATCATAAGATTTTAAGATTCATATATACCGCCATCCAGAATCTAAAGCAGGGGAAGAGGTACAATCATCTCGTTGAGTCAGACGGAATGCAACAAAGAAAATGCAGTTCAACAAAAAACGAGTGTCCGATGACCACTTCAACGGCCGCATTCGGTCACATGGAAATTCTTCTCCAGTAACGGTCAAAGTTCACCAAGAGGGTTTTCCCAAAATAGGGGAAATATGAAAATATAACTCCTAGGTAGGAACACTTGGCCTAGAAGATCAATGATTCGAGTAGCCCAGAAAAAACTGTAACCCGGTATAAAAATGCCTCAGCCCCCCAATAAAGTATTCAATTCTTGGGCTTTATCATACTCGAGTAAAGACTAACTTAAGAGTCAAGGATTTCCGTCCAAAGTAAAATTTCGAGAAGAGCGAAATTTTAAATTTTTCCTCCGATTCTTTCTTCGCTCATCTTTCCACATTCCGTATTCTTGTCCGACGAAATCGGCACACACTGTCGGCCAAGGCTCTTCCGTGAGCTGTGTCAATATCTTTTCCGCTACCTGCCGCTGTGTTGGTTTGAGCCTTACGTAGTTATCGCATTTCTGAACGTCTGACTGCATTCCTGGCCGGTAGTACCGGGATGCAAGCCGCGGAGTCGTCTTTCGATTGCCCTCATGGCCGGCTGCTGGGGAGTCGTGGCTTTCTCGCAGGACGGTTTCCCTCAGCTGCCGCGGAACACATAGCTTCCAGGTCACTACATCTTCGTTCCCTGCTCTATGCGGAATCTGCCTGTAAAGGGTGCTACCCTCCCATACGTAGTCTGGGAACTTTTGGGGATGCGCTTTTATCTTCTCTCGCTTTTCCGTGATCCAGCTGCATTCTGATACGGCATCTGTGTCCTGCGTTCTCAGCGGGTTCTGCTGAAAACCGACTCTGGCAGTGGCTGCCTCGATAACGCATCTGCTACCACGTTCAAATGGCCTTTTATACATGCGACCTCGAAGTCATACCGCTTCAGCTCCAACGCCCATCTGGCAATTCTTCCCGAAGGACACTCTATGTTGTTCCACTACTTCAGTGCCATATGATCCGTCACTACCTTAATGTGGTATCCCTCCCGGTACGGCTTTAGTTTCCGAATTGCCCACACAATTTCCAAGCAATCCTTTTCTGTTGTTGAGTAGTTCCTTTCGGCTCCGTTCAGGGTCCGGCGGGAGGCTGAAATAACTTTTTCTCCATCATTCGTATCCTGTGTGAGGATCGCGCTAATCCCGTAGTCGCTGGTTTGCAGGATGAACATTTTCCAGAGGTCGGGGAACGCCAGAACTGGGTCGGTGACTAATCTTGCTTTCACCTCTACAAAGGCTTGCTGGTGGTCCTGTGACCATGTCCACTTGGTGCCCTTGCGGAAGAGGTCGTTGAGTGGCGAAGTCAGGCACGTAGCATCCGTACCGAAATGCGACTACCAGGCATTGACTTAGCTAGCGGACCGACGATGGTGGTTCTAACTGCCCTATGGCTGCTTTTTTTTCTGGGTCCGTGATCGCGTGCTTCCTAACACCTTCTACACGGGACGTATTATATTGTATTTCGGCCGTGGCTTTGTTACGGCTGGCGTGAAGTTCTCCTTGATAATCTTTAGCGTTTCCTTTTCCCGTACCCCAGGGGTACTATAAGGGTCTGCATCTCGACCATGTAGTCCTTGAATGCTTCCCTGAATTTTTGCTTCCTTTGCCTCATCTTGTCCGCGATCTTCGCAAAGTATCCCCTGGGCAGGAAGTATGTTTGAAAACTATCTATGAATTCGGCCCAAGTCCTCCAGTGTCTGTTATTAGATATAAACCATTTTAGGGGATCATGTTAAGGTGCAAACCATACGTGTTTGTAAACCACTCCCCCTGCTCCTGGAATTCGAGGGGTTTTTCTTCTTCGTTAAAGGGAAAAGACCATTCCCTAACTGGCCCAGCTGGCTGTGCGAAGGTTTTTCTGGACTTGGCCTTCTCTCCCTGCTCGTCTATCTCCATTGGCCTTCCTGCTGCATCTTCTCCATGCTCAGACTTGCTATAAGGTCTTCACCCGCGGGGCTCGTCAGCTTTATGCTTGGACCTGGTCTGTCTGGATATGCTGCCTCTAATTCTGTCCACATTGCTGCAAGCTTTGGGTCGTTATTCGTCTCTGCGTAGTACTCCGCCAGGGCCTTTCGCATGTCCTCTGTTCTTCCAGACAGCAATATGCGCAACTTCTGTGCGACATATTCGAAATCCCCCTTTTTGAGGCGGTAGTTCAAACTTTTACCCATACTGCTGTTTTTTTTGTGTGCTGCCGGGATAATCACGTTTTTGGGCGCCAGATGTAACGAACTGATTTTGTTGGTTTGCTCGCTACGTGTGGCTAGCTTAAAAGATTTCGTGTGTTCGTCCCACCAAATTTATATTATATCAGGTTACCAGTAAAAGCACCTTGCAGTTCTCGTTTCTTTGATCTTTATTCTTGCTAGGTTAATACTGTGATTTAATTAGCCGGACGTGTCCGGTCTCCCGTCGTGGAACTGGACCATCGCCTGATACTGCCGCGGCCACACGTGGTCGGTGGTAAGAAGAAAGGCTTTGGGCTTAGGGAAGCGTCACCGTTCCCAGACTAGGGTGAACAAGTACTGGGCACATTGACGCCTACTGTTGACTTGCCGTCCTGATCCAGATCGTGTCATCTCCCTCTCCATGTTGTCTCCTTCCAACCGTCTGTTCTCCAAACTCTCTTTCTACCGGTTCAGTTTCTCCAAACTCTTTTTCTACGATTCCTATTTAATTTTTGGCAGGTCTTTTCTCGGGAGGTCTGATCTCGAGAAGTCTATTCTCGGGCAGTATCATACTCGACTGAAGACTGTCTTAAGAGTTAAGAATTGCGGTTCAAAGTAAAGTGTCGAGAGGAGCGAAGCTCCAATCTTGCGCAAAATATTAGGATACCAGGACTTGGACTGGAAGTAGGAATACTCCTGAAGGATGAACTGAAATCCTACTGACTGCACCAAAAGATATAAAAGAAGTTTCATTATGGGCGGCAAGAAGTCCAAGGCATCAGACAAGACAGCCAATGTGTTCAACACCGTGAAAGTCATTGTTCACAAAGACGAGATCATAGCTGTACAACATGCACTTGATTTCATCGCAGTGTTGTTAGTGTTGCTGGCAATAATTAAAATAGTAAGAATCTTCAAGGCCGTCAGTCGGGTGATGGACAAGGGGACTAACGTGTAGTTTCAAGCTTGCTAGAAGAACGCGCCGTAATTGTCCATACACCCGGAAGTGCGACTATACTCTCCACGCGAGGGCGGCTGGAAACAGGTCCCCTGGCAAGGTTATGTCCCTGCCAGAGGATGCTGGCAAATGGTAGTCGGGCGTCCCGGTCCGGACTAAGGTGTCACTCGACCCGTGCCGAGAGTCAGCCTGACTGAGGGCCCGGGTCACAAAATAACTCAGTCTCAAACGGAGAGCTCCGGGTACCTGTCGACCCTCTTTTCTAAGAAGCCTTACCCGGGCGTCGCGGATCTCCGCCCGGGTGGACCCTCCTTTTCTCCGCCACTCGTGGGAACCACATGGAGTCTACAAACATAAATAAAATCGAGTCAGGATCTCCCAAAAAACCTACCCAATCGGCAGTGACGACTGTGTCTGGCCGAACACCCCTCAAGGTAGTGAAGGTGGCGAGTGAGCCCACCTGCCTGGCCTCCACCGCAGGATCGGGTTCGGGTGAGCCCCGCCTCAAGTCTGAGGCGACTAAGTGTAAGCCGCCCAAAGCCGTCGCCATGGGAACATCTCCAGGCCCTAGTGCCATGATACCCCCTTCAGGAGCAGCCAAGGACGGCAAACACTCAGTGGCAACCGGTAAAGGCAAACACATCTACGCAGAGAAACGATCTGCAGGTCAAATCCTACGCAGCCAGGAGAGATCGAAAACGGCTCCTTCGGCTGAATGGATGAAGAAGGTGGAATGGGCAAGATCCGTATTGCAAACTTCGGCAAGGAATCCCCCAAGCCCCTCAAGCCCACAGAGGTCAAAAAGGCGACCTCCACCTAAGAGGGAGCGCTCCCAGGATGTTCCCTCTGACCCCTCGGCAAAGCGGCAACGCGTACAGCCAACGCGTACGTTTGCGGAGATCGCGAGTGGCAGGATTTCACGTAATAAGTGGAAGTGGGTGGAAGCAGCCCTAACCACAAAAGACGTGGGATGGTTCCAAAGCAGCGTCAAGGTGATCGCCTGCGACGACGAGAGCTCTGCGGAGCTATACAAAGCCGCAGTAAAGGAGCTGGGGGAGGTGTATGAAGGCGCCGGACTTGTTGCGCTGAGCTGGTCCTACGTACCTTGCCGACCCCGGGCAAGGATCTGGATCCCGGCATCCATCAAGGCGCCGGACCAGATCCTCACCTCTGCAGTGCTGCAACCCGCACCTTCCCACTTTGGACTGGCGAGTGGTGAAGGTCGACGAAATGGAGGGACCAACAAACCAGGCCATCCTCATTCTAAGCAAGGACTTCCTAGCTCTAATTGGGGCCGCTCACGGGGAGCTAAGCTTCGGGTTTAGCTCAGTGACCATAAATGTCTATAAATCGGACCCCGCCAAGGAGGATCAGTAAGGCGGTGGAGTTATCGCGTAGATTGCCTCTGAGATCGAGGCATTGGAAGCCGAGGACGGCTACTCGACCGATGCTTCAATCCTCCGCAGCCTCGCAAATATGTGTCCAATGACGGATCTAGACACATCGGACGAGGAGGGAGCCGACACTACCGTGGTGGAGATGCCCACAGCAGATGTCCGTAAGGCTTCTGCAAATAAACATCCACCACAGTAAGGCAGCTTATGCTGCTCTTCAGCTCCATCTGGCTGAGGATGGAGTGGACATAGTCCTGATCCAGGAACCTTGGATAGTGGGAGGAAAGGTTTCAGGATTAGGCACTAAGGAATATAAGCTTCTAACAGCTCCCTGCAAAGGTAAAGTAAGGGCCTGCATCTTAGACAGCATTTTTCTGCTCCATAATTACAGCGATGCAGTTAACGCGGCAGCCACCGTGGAGAGTCAGCCATCTCCGTTTCGAGTGCTGTCATCGTACATGGCCTACGAAAGGCAAGAACCGCCAGATGAGCTGGTAAGAAGAGTGGTACAAGACAGCGATAAGCAAAACATAGGCCTAGTATCCTAGTATCATTTATCATTAAGAACCGAAAAGAGCTAATAGACCTAACTCTCGTCTCTAAGCCACTATTAGAGAAAGTAAATCACTGCAGGGTGCTAGATAAGCATTCTTTCTCGGACCACTGGTATATAGAAACGACCCTCACAACCAACCCATCAAAGTCAGCAGTTTTCTCAAACCCAGGGGAAAAAAAGACTGGCAAAAATATAAAAATATTTTAAGGGAAAAAATTCCAATGGATCCCCCTCCATACCCTAAAACAATTTATAGTCTAAACGAACTAGTGTCAATTTTCACAGAAAGCTGCAACTATGCAGGTTGTCATTAGAACTATCTCCCCCGCAGGACAGACTACTGCACTCCTACGGAGTACGTACAAACACCTTTCAACACAATCATCCCAGAGAGGGACGATTGGAATTCACAAATACCTGGCCCACAGAATGCTATATGATTCTATACGGATGGGTCAAAACTACAGAACAGAGTAGGAGGAGGAGTTTATTTCGAACAGCTAGGCCTACGCACCTCGTTCAGACTCCCCGATCATTGCAGCGTCTTCCAGGCTGAAGTGGCAGCAATAAGGGAGGCCCTAAAACACTTAAAATCACTTAAGCCGGAAGGCTCACATGTAAACATTTTCAGTGACAGCCAAGCAGCTATCAAATCGATTGGCTCAATCTCTAGTCACTCGAAAATAGTATCGAATTGCCGATTATCCTTACACGAGATGACACAACAATTCGTAATCAGCCTTATATGGGTACCCGGACACAGGGACATAGAAGGCAACTGCATCGCAGATGAACTAGCTCGAGAAGGCACTACCGCGCCACTAATACAAGAGATGGAGGGCATGAGTATGCCTTTAGCCACTTGTAAACTACTACTTAGGGAAAACCTATACCGTAACAAACAGACCATATGGGAAAACACCACACACTGTCGGCTAACACACCAAATATGGCCAAAAATAAGCTCAAAAAGAACGTCAAAACTTTAGAGATTGACCAGAGCAAACCTCAGCATTGCTATGAGAGTCATCACAGGGCATTGGTTGATAGACACCCATGCCAGAAGACTAAATGCCCCGCATAATGATTTCTCCCGTAGCTGTAGGGACGAAGAAATGGAAGAAACAGTAGAGCATATACTATGCCACTGTCCAGCACTGCAAGCGAAAAGACTTGCTCAATTAGGAAGCAGATTCCTGATAGACACGTCCAACTTGTCCGACACCGATCCACATCGGATACAAAAATTCACCAGCGCCTCTGACTGGGGAAACTGCTAACTTCACACGAAACTCGACGGGTAAAATGGGAAAACACACACACACGGATAACCGACGGCCGGTAAAACCTAACCTAACCTAAGGATCTTCAAGCGAGCAGTGCAGTGTCGTCAGGACCATCACCATACCAAATTATTGTATCCAGCATTCCGCAGACCCAATAGTGTATAGCGCGGAAAACGGAGTTTGCTCAGAAGATATGAGCAGTGTGCTGACGCGAGAAGAGGAGTACCAAAAAACCGATGACATAACGTTTGACGGACAACCTTGACAAAAGAGGATCGTATTGCGCGGCACGCGACGATCCATCAGGCATGCGGACCCATGAAGACACCAGGACACGGGCACTAATACGCCGACGTAAAAGATTTTACTTTCTTGTTTAATGAATAAAAATATCGGGTATTTTTTTTACAGAGTTTCAGGTTTACTCAAGTATAGCACGTTCTTTAAGGACCCCAGCTAAATAAATTATGGTGAGCGAAACTTTATTTATTTATTGTAATCCCAAAATACGAAATTCAGACAAGTCATAAAACAAACAAGAGAGAACGCTTTAGTCGAGCTCACCGACTATCTAATACCCGTTACTCAGCTAGTGGAAGTACAAAGAGAAATTTCAACACTGACCGTTTTTGCCAGCTTGTGGGCCTTAGAGTAGTCTGGTCATGAAACAGCAACAAACTTGCGCTGCGTCTATGTCTTTGGAGTCTGTATGCTTAATCTTTCTGGCCTTAATAGTTCCTGAGATCTCGACGTTCATACGGACGAACAGACGGACATGGCCAGATCGGCTCGGGTATTGATCCTGATCAAGAATATATATATTTTATATGGTCGGAAACGCTCCCTTGTGCCTGTTACATACTTTTCAACGAATCTAGCGAAGCGTCAATGCAGCTCATGGGGGTGCACGGATCAATGAGTGCTGCGGTCTCGAAGGTCTTCGTCCCGGTCTCCAACTTGACCAGCGCTGTCGGAAGGATGTTCACGCTGTGGCGTTGCAGCAGCAACGAGAGCGATGGGTCGATTCCGGGCGTCGTGGCGGTGAACTCCTACGCTGAGTTGGCGGATTTTGCCGGAGGGACGAGGCCGAAGCTGCTTGCCGGGTTGGCACCGGTTGGAGATGCGAGCGCGCTCGCCACCGCGACAACGTGGTGGGATCGGTCGCACTTTCTGCAACGATCACCGCTTCGGCAGTCTCCTGTGGAATGCTCGTGAGCGAGGCAATTGGCGAAGTCTTTGTTAATGAGGACTGCTTTCAGACGCTATTCAGCGCTTAGCTTAAGGAACTTCGCGGACTTTCGAAGAGGATGGATACCGCGGCACTCGGCAGCAGGATTGAATACCTCGGATTGAATACCTCGGGTACGTCTGCTCTGCAAGGCACGAGCACTGCGTGGGTTTTGTTGATGAGGGGCCATGCTGCGGGTAGTTGAATGTCGAAAGGAGATCGAAAACGAAATGAAAAAGAATGGATGATTAGTGCTAGTAAACTACAATTAAGGACGAGAGGCGCGCCTTTTTATTGTGGAGATTCGGAAGACTCCGTCGGCAAATGCACCACTTTTGCCACTGGACGTTTAACAACTCCACGTGCAGTACGGATATTTACTACATGGACGTTGCCGTCGGTTCCTGGAAAGACAGACTCAATTCTGCCGAGCCGCAACTCATTAGAGGGTAAGTTGTCGTCCTTGATGACGACCATGTCATCGATGCGAAGATTTTTGGTCGGGGCCTGCCATTTAGAGCGCTTATGGAGTTCTTTGAGGTACTCTTCTTTCCATAGCACATGGAACGGCTGATGGAGAGCCTTCAAATGCTGCCACCGATTTATAATGGATTTCGTTTCTCCCTTTACTTCGGGTTCCACCGTGGACATAAGGGTTCCCCCTTGGAATCCGTCCAGCAGTAATGTAGGCATCTGTGGAATGATGGCTGCAGCCATTTCGGAAAGCAATAACGCTCCAGTCGTGGGAGCGAAACCGTTTTGACTGGTGCTACCCGGGTTTTCGCGATTAGGGTGGGTTGCACCAAAATGGTGCTGCCCACTTCTACGCGGACATATATTGCCGCCCTATAAGCCTTTAGCGATGCATCGCAAAAGCAATGATGCTCGACCTTGAAATCTGGATGAAACGATAGCCAGCGTGGAATGCGTATCTGCTCTAAAACCGAATAACTTTGGAGAAAATTAAGCCATCGTCCCACCCAAGCTCCTGCAGCCAAATCTCCTGCATGAAAATTTTAGCTCGAACGATAAACGGCGCTAACCAGCCTGCAGGGTCGAACAATTTGGCAATTTGGGACAGGACTTGGCGTTTTTTAAAGGACGTTTCGATAGCCAACTCTGGCGGGACGAAGAAGAATTCGTGGGAGGTTGCCACATACATAAAATTTCGCATGATATTGCTAGCTTTTGGATGGCTGAGTTCTACGTCAGCTGCTAGCTGCTGCAGTACTCGGATGGCCAGGAACGGCGCGCAATTGACTCCAAAGGTTACTGTTTTCAATTCGAAATCTCTGATTTCCCCTCTATTATTTCGGGAAAGTATTCGTTGGAATGGAGTGTGCTTCGGATCTACCCAGACCTGCCGATACATTTTTTCGATATCGGCGCTAAACACTTATCGGAAATAGCGCCACTTCAGAATTTGAATGGTCCAGTCGGACTGTAAGACAGGGCCAGCATGAAGGATATCATTTAAACTGGTACCATTCGATGAAGGGCTGGAGGCATTGAATACTACACGGAGTTTAGTAGTTACGCTCTCCGGTTTTAAGACGGCGTGATGTGTTAGATAATTGGCGTTGCAGTCATGGGTAGAGAGAACTTGTCGCATGTGCTTTAAGTCGAGATATTCCTGGATCACCGAATTCTATGTCGCTTTTAAGGCCTCATCTCTTTTTAGACGCTGCTCATTTCTTAAAAACTGAGCCAACGCGAAAGACCTGGAATGCCCTAGCCCGGAACCGATATGTTCTGGGTCGCGAAAAAGCAGAGTAACGACATATTTGCCGCACTCGTCTCTCGTGGTCGTTTGAAGGAAATTCTTCTCGCACATGGAAACGGATTCTTTTACCAACTTTATTGGTATATTCTCCACCTCCCAAAATTTTGTGAGTGAATTATCGAACGCTTGGGAGATCTGCGTCGAAAAGGAGGAAATTCTGCTTTGTGCTGAGGCTGACACTTGTCCAGTTAATACCCAGCCGAAAATGGTCTCTTGACCCAAGAGAGTGCCACAGATGTTGGTTTTTGCTCCACTCAGAAGCACCGAAGGCAGAATGTCGGCTCCGATAAGGACGTCTATTTGTGCGCTCTCATAGAATTTTGGATCCGCCAGTGGAAAATGGGGAAGATCCCGAAGCAAATTTTTCGGAATTGGGTAGGAAGGCAGATTTTCGGTTAGTTGAGGGAGGACATAGGCCGTCGTCTCCAACTGCCTATTCGGAGATCGGATGGTGAAACTGCAGAGCTTCTTGGACTGAGCTGCTACTGTTTGGTTTAAGCCTGAGACTTGGGCTTGAACCACCTAGAATGGCAATCTAATTAGATTGAACAGTCGCTCGGTTATGAATAATGCCTCTGAGCCGGAGTCGATCAGGGCGCGTGCCTTAAAGTTAGTGCCCAGATGGGAAATATTAATCACGGCAGTGCCAGAAAGGATAGCTCTTAACCCGTGGTGAAATAATTTTGAACACCGGCTTGCTCATTAGGAACGAAATTAACTTGATTAGCAGAAATTGGCCATGCAGGATTTGAAGGACTTGAATTGCTGGAAAAGTGGTTGTTTGGGTGCAACAACGTGTGACGCCGGCCACGGCAGGTAAAACAATTGTGCGTGCTGATGTCCCTTTGCAAAGCAGTTTAAGCATAACTGCTTCCGTGTAATGTAGGCTGAACGGTCGTCAACCGACATTTGAAGAAAACGCGGACATACACGGACAGGATGGTTTTCCTTATTCATCTTTACCCATGTCGAAATGTCGGCTTTCATATAGAGCGACTGCTCCCACAAAGAAGAGAGCTATGTTCCTGAGCTTGGATGAACACAGATGTACCAGCAGGCAGTCCCAGTTCTCAATGTTGATGCCTGACATTTCTAAGGCAGTCAAGCAACCCTGAACAGTACTTTTCAGTACCTTTAAGGCCGCCCCAGATTTCTGTGGTATCGACTGCACATTAAACAGCATTTTCAATTGACTGTTTACCAACAATCGTTTATTTTCAAAACGCTCTATTAGGTTCTCCCACGCAGAGGGGAAACCCTCGTTGGTGAGAGGCGAAATCGAAACGATGGCATGCGCGTCGCCACTTGTTTTGGCATTTAAATGGAATAACTTTCCAACCAGAGTCAGCCTTGGATTATTTATATAAATGGCTGTAAGAACAAACACAAATCAATAACCAAGCAATACAGAAAATAATATTTGTCGGATGAACGACTTATATTTGGCGGTCGTCTATTTATTTTTTAATTTTTGGTTTACAAAGAAAATTTGTTATTGGATGAAAAAATTATTGTCGTTCTTGTAGTTGTTATGAAAATTTAAAAATTATTAAATAAATATTGAAAAATTTATTTGTTAAAAAAGAAAAACCGCTTTTAATTTATTGCTCGGAAATTGATTTGGAAATTTATTTATCGTGTATTTTATGGATAGAAAATAAACGCCTTTTCCGCATCGGCACTTGAGAAAATATTTTATTTGTTTCTTTGGACTTGCCGACGGGAAACAATTTACACTTTGGTATATGTGTATAAGGAATGCAGATAATATGCGCAATGTCGGTAATATATGTAGATAATATATGTAGGTAATATATGTGATATATGTGGGTGTAATGGTGTAATGTATGTTGGAATATATGTTGATGTAATATGGAATATGTTGATGTAATATGGAATATATGTTGATGTAATATGTTATATATGGAACTGGCGGGTAAATATTTAATTTATAATTTATTTGGGATGGCCAGAGGGTATGTGTTGTTTGTTTTGTTATTGTATTCTTCGATTCGCAAAGTGTATTAAGTGGACTGCGGAGTTTAAGCATAAATGTGTTGCGAAAAGAATTTGGCTTGCGTTGGACACAGTGAAACGAGAACAGAATGGTTGCCACTTTTGACAGAGCTTTGTACTTAGAAATTTTCACTGATCTTGGCAAAACTTATTTTCACCTTTTAACATTTGGAATTTGGCACTTTTTTGAACTTTTTATTCTTTTTGCAATTTGGACGGGATGGATTTGGACTTTTAACGTTCACGAATGAGAGTAAAAGGGAACGGTGGGTAATATGGCGGCGCCCGTAGGAATGAATAAGTTCTTATTCATTAATTGCCTTTTGTCGGAGAAATCCGTTAGATTTGACAATAAATCTTACAGCAAATTGAACGAAATTGGATTTTCGAACCTTTTGCCAGGTGATCCGGCTCGAAGCACCAAGCCAATCGAAGTGTTGAGCTGGGGGTGTATGGCCTGGAATTTTCAGGTAAGCTGAAATGTAAAACATTCGAACAGGCGAACACTTGACTTTTAATAATTGCGCGGGCGCGACCGGGCGTATTGTTTATTCAGCGAATATCAATTAGAAACTAAAGCTTATTCTACTTGGCTAAGCTCTCCCGAGCGCATCGGAGACTCGGAAAAAGTAGAATTGGAGATTCTGCGGTGAAGAGCGAAAGAGAGAGTGAGAGGGAGCGGAGAGCGGGTGACAGTCCTCGCCCCGTAACTTGGAGAGTGTTCATGGAGGTTCATGTTACGGGTGCACTTGAATTTGGTTGTGTAGTAAATATTGCAACAATGTGTCACAGTGATTTCTACCAATTACGTTCTTCATTTATTATACTGTATTTATTAAACAGCCTTCCGATGCACGCAACGATACCATGATGCTATGCCTAATTAGGACAGGCGTCCTATAAAGATTTCGCATTTATTTGCATGAAGTCCATTTTCACCATGACTAAAAGTGAGCTGTATGGGCTTCTCGATTGGTCTATAAAATACATTTTCAGGATGCTTCGATAGAACTCTGGATTCCTGAAGATCGGCAAAATGGTTTTGGGACAGACTGCCCCAGGGTGTCGTTCCTTGGTGTCTCTGTGTGTGTGTGTGGTGCCTGTGGCTGGGGCTTTGTTTCGGTTAAACTTGGGCTCTTCTGCGAATGCTTCCTTTTCCTTGTGCAGATCGTTGTACTCGTCATGAGTGCTTCTAGGTCGTCCAAATGGTAGGATATCAGTTATTCGCAGGTTTGGCGAGTAGTTCTTCTTGATGATCTTCAGCGATTCCTTCTTTTCGTATCCTAGGGTACTTATTAAGGTCTGCATCTTGGTCAAGATATGTGTAAATATGGTTCACCTAAATAGTGCTTTTTTTTGCTTCACCTTCTATTCTAATTTGGCAGAGTATCACCTGTATACATGTTGAAGTGGTCTACCAGATCCAGAAGATCGGGAGCTTGCGCACTTTACTGGCCAGCCTAGCTAGGTGTTGGGGACTTGGGCAAAGAATTACTGTCGCAGCCAACGGTCGTGCTTTCCATGCCAAACCACAGCAAGCCTCACGTCTGCTTCGACTGCATGATCCGATACCACGCATTTTCAAGATCGCTTTGGGCACCCAGGTTTAAGCCAAGCAATCTCTGATGAAATAGAGTCTTCACCATAATCCTGCTACACATATGGGTGCTCGGTTTATGGGGTTCACCTGTTCAAGCACTATCGGGCTTGTTGGGTCAATGCTAGGGTCTGTTCTCAATAAGTGTTGAGGCTTCACTCTACTCAAAACGTCTCAACTCTACCGCCTTCTACCTTTGGGGACTTCAGCTACATGTTCTTGCTTCCGTGACTTGCTTCGTCGTGACGTAGCAATTTTGCTCCTTGCTGAATTCCACGGCGGTATTCCCCTGATTCTCCTTGACTGTCTCAGCTTTCAGCGGTCGGTCTTTGTAAGCCTACTACACAACAACATAAATTTGATGGGACGAAAACATATCTGATTTGATATTAACCAGTAGTCGATTGTAACTCGAAAACGTTTACAGACATATGGGCATAGCATTCTGCAGCGCTACCTGGATGATTTATCAATAGTCCAATAAATATTGGATTCTCACACGTCCGATCTAGTCGTAACTGTACAGCTTTATCGGCAGGCGTTCAACCGTCCTTACCGACTTGGTTTTTGTCTACGCAGACTTTGTATCTGTAGAGTAAGACTAGAGCTGGCATACACGTTCCGTAAGCCATGCCTGACCTGTCTCTTCCGTCGATACCAGACGTATCATTTTGAGGCGCTACCTGCAAGATTTTGCCACTAATCCAATAAATATTGCGCTGTATGTGGTCCACCTGATGCTGTTAACCAAATGTGATTACCATCTTAGAGATTATTATCATTAGTGATTTCTCCACTGGCATCCGAAGACATTGCAGTTTCCGTTCTGTATGAGCTCCAACCACATGTCCCAGAACCATGTATTTTCTATGACCGACTTTCAAGGACTGTCTTTCAGCAGCTCCGTCATCGCCCTGTGGAATTGGTTAGTGGCCGTCCGATCCGCTTCAGGAACTCCATAGGCTTTTCGTGCCCATTATACCGCTTTTTCGGATTCTTGCAATGCTGTTCCCACAGGTTGCGCCTGAACTCCCGCTTCTATATTATCTATTCCTTTCCGTTATCCAATGCCTCGAGAATTTCGACCGTTTCGGGCTCGTCCGTGGTCCAAACATCTCCATCCTCATATCCTTATCTGGTAGGTCACTGAGATTGTGAGTTCGTCCCACCAAATTCAAACAAGGTTTCAGATTTTACAGTCAGAAAATTTTCTGTAGCACAAATAGGGGGTTTGATGCACTTTGTCCTCACTTTGGAAACATAAAACTTGCAAATAAAATTATTTATCTTTTTCTTGGGCGGTCGTTTAGGAGTCGCAAGTGTTTATGGTACGCTTAATTCCGACATTTTTTTTATGAATGAAACATTAAAAAACATTCGCGGGGCGAATTCGCAAAGAGGGAGACAGAGCTTTATTATGTCGCCTTCGGCTTAACTTTCTTGCACTGGACTTAACTTTTTTTTTACTCGATACAAAAAACAATAAACCACTACATTATATAACTTCAGCCAACTTCGGTCAGTTAAACGGCTCCACGGCTTCAACAAAATGGCAGCGGCGCCAGCTTGTAGATCGCCCTCCGATACACTGCTGCGTAACTCCTTCTAAGGTCGACGACTCTGACTATGCCGTCCTCCCCTGCGTGCGTCACGATGAACCTTCCCAGCAGAAATTGTTAAGTTGCCAGGTTATCCCCTGCCAAGACGACGAGCTGCCACTTGCTCCGAACTTAAAGTCCCAGGACATCGCCGCCGGAACGTTTGCCTGACTGACGAGACAAGCCGCCATCGCCGTAAGCAACTGATACCCGCCTGGACCGGAGTGCGGGTTTTACGAGTAGGGGCCCGCTTGTTAGCAGGTGTCCTTGGGTTCTGGCTTCGAGAGGACGCGAGTTCATCACGGCCTAGATTCCGAGGAGGACTGTTTTTATCTCATCCGCGTTGAGAAGCGCGCTGCCCACCGCTCTTAGGAGTGAGTGCTTGGCAGGTTTGACACCTGCCTCCCATAGTCCGTCAATGTACGGAGCCCGAAAGGGTGCGAACGCAATTTTGCATCCGTTTTTTAACGAACGTTTTCCGTTAATTCACGAATTGGGTCCGACAGTTCGTCGATCCACTCGCGAAGAACCGCGATGTGGCGACTCGCTACGACGAAGTTCATCGCGTTGTCGCAATGAACCGTTTGCTGACATCCTCGTTGATCAATAAACTTATCAACGGCCAATAAAAAAAATCAGTATTATACAATCTCAACGGGAACCACCTTGGACCCAACACAAACAAATAAGGCAACGTATAACTTTTATGGAGGCCTTTCTCGAATGTTCAATGTCGTATAGACACGGCCACAAAAATCAACGCCCCATGTCGAAAATGGACGGAGAGCACGGAATCTATCTGCGGGTATCATAATCCTTTTTATCCTTATGAATTAATGGGATGAATCGATAAAGACAAGGTCCAACCATGAAGCCATTACGAACCTTTTCAATTTCTTTTTATACTCGTTCTTTTGAACTATTTTAATAATCTTATAAAAAGCTTCAATATATTCAGTCGGTTACAAAGTTTCTTTGAAAACTATACTCTTGTCTTTGCATTTTCTTATAAAGCAGAACATATAAGCGAAAACTTCCTCTTGCTTCCTGACGAAAGAATTCATCATCAAGCTCGAAATGTGCATTTTTGGGTCAGTTTTCCTCTTTATTGCTCAGAAATAGTGGTCCAGTGAATCAGATTGACTGACAAATTGTCTTGCTTTGGGGAACATGCCGCGAAGTAGATTATCCTGACCATTCTTGAATCTCCGCTCCTCTGTTCGAAACGAATCTCGCCAACGAAGATGGATGAGACCGAATCCAGTGAAGAATAACTTTGGAATCCGAGTAGTATACAATTCAATCGATTGGGACTGTTCATAAGGGTTTGAGTCTATGGCCGAGCTCTGCGAGAAGGTGAGCAGCCTGGGAGCGTTTTGGTCTTGACAGCCGCTATTTTTGACTTTGAAGTCAACTATGATAACTTAAAACTTTCGGCAGTTTTGCTACGAGTATCAGCGCAAGCTCCATAGATGCATCGGCAAAGGCATGTAACTGCACCGGTGACATCAGGTCGGTATACACGAAACAGTGTATGTTTTTTTAGCATATTCCAAGCTATTTTCAAGTGTATCGGAATCGAATCATCCCAATATAATTTATGAAGCCAAAGTTTCAGCAATAGGCTCTTTCCTTTAACCACATTGGGAGGGGGTTGGAGGAGCCGAGGGGGTCAAACAAACCTGAGACTCTTCAGACATAATTATCTTCAGCTCATCCACGCACGCAGCATGTCTACGTGAAAATCGGATCCAATTACGTCAACAGCTCTAGCGAATGAAAATCTTTCAGAATCACTCAACCTTTTGAAACACTGAATAGCCAGAAATGTGGCTGGTCCAGTATCATATGTGACGAATTGAGCTTGAATAAGGCGCCTCTCCTACACACTATGAGATGAAACTTCCTATCCGCTAAAGGAACCATCACTTGACAATACATAAACATTTCTGCGTCCAAAACTGAAATTTCTGTAGTGTGCGGTTAATCGATTCTAACGGTTCTTTACTACAACTAAAACAAGAGAGAACGCTATAGTCGAGTTCCCCGACTATCTGATACCCGTTACTCATCTAGGGGAAGGGAGAAGGAGAGTCTTAAACACAGTTTTTGGCGGTTTGTAGGCGTTATAGTGGGCGTGGCAGAAAGTTTTTTGGCAAATCGATAGAAATTTACAAGACTACTACAAAAATGAAAAAATATCAAAACATTTTTCAAAAGCGTGGGCGTGGCAGCTTTGGGCGGTTTGTGGGCGTTAGAGTGGGCGTGGCAAAAAGTTTTTTGATAAATCGATAGAAAATTACAAGACTAATTCAAAAATGAAAAAATATCAAAACATTTTTTAAAAGCGTGGGCGTGGCAGCTTTGGGCGGTTTGTGGGCGTGGCAACATTAATCGACAGACTTGCGCTGCGTCTATGTCTCTGGAGTCTGTATGCTTAATCTCAACTTTCTAGCTTTTGTAGTTCCTGAGATCACAGCGTTCATACGGACGGACAGACAGACGGACAGACGAACATGGTCATATCGACTCGGCTATTGGTCCTGATCAAGAATATATATACTTTATATGGTCGGAAACGCTTCCTTCTGCCTGTTACATACATTTCAACGAATCTAGTACACCCTTTTACTCTACGAGTAACGGGTATAACTATTTGTTTCACGACCGTCGATTTGTATCGGCTTGAGACAACTCAACCAAGGACCTTGTCTAATTTGACCAACAGCTAACAATTACAAAAATTGTACTGCTGCTATCAACATATCAATTTTTTGTGACTTTAAGAAATAGGTGGTAGGTGGTACATTCTTTGGGATCTTCCAATCACTGATGTTAACGAACGAAAACTCACTTCACCACTGTGTGCACTTTTTTCTCGACTTGAGCATTGGACCCGCCAATACCAAGTAAGTAGATTCTCGACATGTTATAAAATTAGTTTGAGACCCAGAGTCCAGAAGAGCTCGGGTAAGAACGTATTCACCCTTGTCATATCACCCAGTCCAATGACGTTTCATGACATTTGTCGTGGATGGCTAATCTAGGTTAAAAAGAGGAAATGTTTTCTTTTAGGGTTGGCAACGCCAAACTGTTTTCTGGCCATGTGTAGCTATGTAGAAGAATGTAACTCGAACCTTTGCATTTCAGAGAGACGTCCAAACGAGCTAAATGATCTGCTGTATTGCAATAGCTACAAGTTTGCTGAGGCTCGCTGTTGAAGGTGGAACACTAATATGAGCTTCGATTATGTGGCTTGCTCGACAATAATTTGTCTTGCTTCGGCTTTGTCGGTTATCCGCTAACAAATGCTGATATCGGCGACCAAAGCGGCAAAGTCTCATAATCGACCTGTTCCTGCTATTTTTGTTTGGTCATTGTGTCAACCCTATTCAATACCAAATAAATCAAAATTACATTCGAAATTTTTGTTTTGTCTTCTATTGATAACAAAGAACCTTAAATCGACGAAACAGTATCGATAAGGTTTCTCAAGGAGGATGCAGACTTATGCGATATTTTCTGAAGACTAAACAATGTTTAATAATTATTTATAAAGATTAGACATTTGTTAGACATTCGTAAGGGTTTTTAAAGTGGCCAGTGCCATTTTCAACTAATTATTTTAATTTTATATTTAAAAATAAATTATATTATTATTATATCACTCACAGTATGTACACATTTTTGGAAAATCAAGAAAAATTTGCAATAATAATAATGAAATGAAAAAATATCACAAAACTTTTAAAGTGTGGGCGTGGCAGTTTTAGGCGGTTTGCGGGCGTGGCAACAAGAATCGAGAAACATCTGTCGATTTGAGTTTGTATGCTGAATATCAACCTTCATGCTTTTATAGTTTCTCAGATCTCGGCGTTCATACGAACGGAGAGACAAACGGACAGCCGGACGGACAGACAGACATGGCCAGATCGACTCGGGTATTGACCCTGATCAAGAAGATATATACTTTATGTCCAGGATACGGGGCGAGGAATGTCAGCCGCTCTCCGCTCCCTTCCTCTCTCTTTCTCTCTCGCTCTTCACCACAGAATCTCCAATCGCTCTTCACCGCAGAATCTCCAATTCTACTTTTCCCGTGGCAGCTCAAATTGGAGTCGCCGATGCGTTCGGGAGAGCTTAGCTAAGTAGAATAACCATAAGTGTCTAATTGATATTCGCTGAATAAACAATACGCCCGGTCGCGCCCGCGCAATTATTAAAAGTCAAGTGTTCGCCTGTTCGAATGTTTTATCTTTCAGCATACCGGAAAATTCCAGGCCAGCCAACCCCTCATCCAACATTTTGATCCATTCGAGCCGGATAACCTGGATTTTCGATTTTGTCCACCAGCGAACAAATTCCAAGATAAGTACGAAATTTCCATTCCTCTTAATTGCCGGTCTGCAGCAAAAGGTTCGAATATCCAATTTCGGTTAATTTGCTGTAAGATTTATTGTCAAATCTAACGGATTTCTCCGACAAAAGGCAATTAATGAAAAAGTACTTATCCTACCGGCGCCGATATATTACCCACCGTTCCCTTTTACCCTCGTTCGTGAAAGTTAAAAGTTCAAATCTCCAAATTTATTTAAATAATCATCACAATCATAATTTTAAAGTGCAAAAAGAATAAAAAATTAAAAAAGTGTAAAATTTCAAATGTGAAAAAGCGAAAATAATTTGTGCCAAGTTCAGTGAAAATTTCTAAGTCCAAAGCTCTGCCAAAAATGGCAACCATTCTGTTCTCGTTTCACTGTGTCCAACGCAAGCCAAATTCTTTTCGCAACACATTTATGCTTAAACTCCGCAGTCCACTTAATACACTTTGCGAATCGAAGAATACAATAACAAAACAAACAACACATACCCTCTGGCCATCCCAAATAAATTATAAATTAAATATTTACCCGCCAGTTCCATATATAACATATTACATCAACATATATTCCATATTACATCAACATATTCCATATTACATCAACATATATTCCAACATACATTACACCATTACACCCACATATATCACATATATTACCTACATATATTATCTACATATATTACCGACATTGCGCATATTATCTGCATTCCTTATACACATATACCAAAGTGTAAATTGTTTCCCGTCGGCAAGTCCAAAGAAACAAATAAAATATTTTCTCAAGTGCCGATGCGGAAAAGGCGTTTATTTTCTATCCATAAAATACACGATAAATAAATTTCCAAATCAATTTCCGAGCAATAAATTAAAAGCGGTTTTTCTTTTTTAACAAATAAATTTTTCAATATTTATTTAATAATTTTTAAATTTTCATAACAACTACAAGAACGACAATAATTTTTTCATCCAATAACAAATTTTCTTTGTAAACCAAAAATTAAAAAATAAATAGACGACCGCCAAATATAAGTCGTTCATCCGACAAATATTATTTTCTGTATTGCTTGGTTATTGATTTGTGTTTGTTCTTACAGCCATTTATATAAATAATCCAAGGCTGACTCCGGTTGGAAAGTTATTCCATTTAAATGCCAAAACAAGTGGCGACGCGCATGCCATCGTTTCGATTTCGCCTCTCACCAACGAGGGTTTCCCCTCTGCGTGGGAGAACCTAATAGAGCGTTTTGAAAATAAACGATTGTTGGTATTGAAAATGCTGTTTAATGTGCAGTCGATACCACAGAAATCTGGGGCGGCCTTAAAGGTACTGAAAAGTACTGTTCAGGGTTGCTTGACTGCCTTAGAAATGTCAGGCATCAACATTGAGAACTGGGACTGCCTGCTGGTACATCTGTGTTCATCCAAGCTCAGGAACATAGCTCTCTTCTTTGTGGGAGCAGTCGCTCTATATGAAAGCCGACATTTCGACATGGGTAAAGATGAATAAGGAAAACCATCCTGTCCGTGTATGTCCGCGGTTTCTTCAAATGTCGGTTGACGACCGTTCAGCCTACATTAAACGGAAGCAGTTATGCTTAAACTGCTTTGCAAAGGGACATCAGCACGCACAATTGTTTTACCTGCCGTGGCCGGCGTCACACGTTGTTGCACCCAAACAACCACTTTTCCAGCAATTCAAGTCCTTCAAATCCTGCATGGCCAATTTCTGCTAATCAAGTTAATTTCGTTCCTAATGAGCAAGCCGGTGTTCAAAATTATTTCGCCACGGGCTCAAGAGCTATCCTTCCTGGCACTGCCGTGATCAATATTTCCCATCTGGGCACTAACTTTAAGGCACGCGCCCTGATCGACTCCGCCTCAGAGGCATTATTCATAACCGAGCGACTGTTCAATCTAATTAGATTGCCATTCTAGGTGGTTCAAGCCCAAGTCTTAGGCTTACACCAAACAGTAGCAGCTCAGTCCAAGAAGCTCTGCAGTTTCACCATCCGATCTCCGAATAGGCAGTTGGAGACGACGGCCTATGTCCTCCCTCAACTAACCGAAAATCTGCCTTCCTACCCAATTCCGAAAAATTTGCTTCGGGATCTTCCCCATTTTCCACTGGCGGATCCAAAATTCTATGAGAGCGCACAAATAGACGTCCTTATCGGAGCCGACATTCTGCCTTCGGTGCTTCTGAGTGGAGCAAAAACCAACATCTGTGGCACTCTCTTGGGGCAAGAGTCCATTTTCGGCTGGGTATTAACTGGACAAGTGTCAGCCTCAGCACAAAGCAGAATTTCCTCCTTTTCGACGCAGATCTCCCAAGCGTTCGATAATTCACTCACAAAATTTTGGGAGGTGGAGAATATACCAATAAAGTTGGTAAAAGAATCCGTTTCCATGTGCGAGAAGAATTTCCTTCAAACGACCACGAGAGACGAGTGCGGCAAATATGTCGTTACTCTGCTTTTTCGCGACCCAGAACATATCGGTTCCGGGCTAGGGCATTCCAGGTCTTTCGCGTTGGCTCAGTTTTTAAGAAATGAGCAGCGTCTAAAAAGAGATGAGGCCTTAAAAGCGACATAGAATTCGGTGATCCAGGAATATCTCGACTTAAAGCACATGCGACAAGTTCTCCCTACCCATGACTGCAACGCCTATTATCTAACACATCACGCCGTCTTAAAACCGGAGAGCGTAACTACTAAGCTCCGTGTAGTATTCAATGCCTCCAGCCCTTCATCGAATGGTACAAGTTTAAATGATATCCTTCATGCTGGCCCTGTCTTACAGTCCGACTGGACCATTCAAATTCTGAAGTGGCGCTATTTCCGATAAGTGTTTAGCGCCGATATCGAAAAAATGTATCGGCAGGTCTGGGTAGATCCGAAGCACACTCCATTCCAACGAATACTTTCCCGAAATAATAGAGGGGAAATCAGAGATTTCGAATTGAAAACAGTAACCTTTGGAGTCAATTGCGCGCCGTTCCTGGCCATCCGAGTACTGCAGCAGCTAGCAGCTGACGTAGAACTCAGCCATCCAAAAGCTAGCAATATCATGCGAAATTTTATGTATGTGGATGATGTTCTGGCCGGAGCGGACTCCACGGAAGAAGCTCAGCTCATGGTGCAAGAGCTCCAAGACACTCTGAATTCCGCAGGATTCCCATTGAGGAAATGGACCTCCAACCAAAAGGAATTTTACCGGCCATTCAGAGCGACCATCTCTTAAATACTGATTTTCTCGAGATCGATTCAAAAAGCACTGCAAAAACCCTCGGTATTCGCTGGAAGGCAACTTCCGACGAATTCTTCTTCGTTCCGCCAGAGTTGGCTATTGAAACGTCCTTCACAAAACGCCAAGTCCTGTTCCAAATTGCCAAATTATTTGACCCTGCAGGCTGGTTAGCGCCGTTTATCGTTCGAGCTAAAATTTTCGTACAGGAGATTTGGCTACAGGAGCTTTGGCGGTACGAAGATATTCCAAATGAACTTCTTCAGCGATGGGTTAATTTTCTCCAAAGTTATTCGGTTTTATAGCAGATAATCATTCCACGCTGGCTCTCGTTTCATCCAGAGTTCCAGGTCGAGTATCATGGCTTTTCCGATGCATCGCAAAAGGCTTATGGGGCGGCAGTATATGTCCGCGTAGAAGTGGGCAGCACCATTATGGTGCAACTCCTAACCGCGAAGACCCGGGTAGCACCAGTCAAAACGGTTTCACTCCCAAGACTGGAGCTGTGCGGAGCGTTATTGCTTTCCGAAATGGCTGCAGCCATCATTCCACAGATGCCTTCATTACTGCTGGACGGACTCCAAGGGGGACCCCTGGACAAGGTAAGAAGTATCATGCAAGCAGGCAAGTTCAACAGCATGAAAAGCTATATCAACTGGACAGTCAAACACTGTTCCTCTTGTACGTTTTTTGGGCTTTTAGAATTTGTCTTCGTACCTCCATTCTCACCAGGTCATTGGCTATTTCTTCCTTCAAGAAACGACAACAAATTCTCGCAAACTTTGTTGTATTTGTACACCAAATAGTAACTGGAACAGAGTCTTCTTTGTGGAGCAGTGGAAATGCGAATTTATAGCTCCTTGAACTTGCGCTACAAACTGATACCACTTGGATGGTTCTTCAGCGGACAACTTAGTTATTATTGAGATTAAGTTATCCCCTTACAACTCCTGTTGTACTACACACATGCTCAATTCCATTTCTTGTAATATGCTCTTGGAATTGATTTGACGTAAACGCGACTCCTTTATCGCTTTTGAGACGAACTGGGTGGCCAAAGACTATTTAGAAGTTGCATCCATTGGTCCGAGATATACAACATGAAGAGTATGCAGTGGCTTATCTCCCTTGTCAATAGAAAACAATTAACCTTCTTTCTTTTTAGCCGTCTTGTTCATCAGAATACATTTCATGTAGTTGTCGATAATTTCACCTATTTTTTTCTCCATATGCGGAATCCAAAACTGTTGCTGCAAGGAGTTCATAGTTTTCTGCAGGGCAAAATGGCTAATATCATGTGCTTCCTTCATAATTTTGTTCTCCGTTGATTTAGGGACGACTATGACCTCGTTACCATCCAACACTTTGAAAAGTAAGTCCCCCTTTAACGGGAAATTATTGTAGGGCTGCCTTTATATGAACTGAGATTTCCGACGCTACTACGCAAACATCTAGCGACTGAGACTGTCGACGTGTTTCATTTTATCTCCTGCACGTTGCTCAACTTGGAATGGGAAATCTTCAAGATACAGAATCCACTCAACTTCTTCTCTGGGTGCATCCTTCTTCTTCAATGTCTGAGAAAACGCTGCGCAATCAGTGAGCAACTTGAACTCCCAGAAGGTAATACCGAAACTACCTGATACTGATAATTAAATACGCAGCTGTAACTTCTAGAATCTGGTGCTAAAGTTTTTTTGCTCCAATATGCAACTGGATAAAGTTCGCCTTCGAATCTCTGCATTAATATGCCAAAACCTATTCATAGAAGCATCAGTAGTTCGGTTCTTCCTGTAATACAATTGCAGGAGAGGTTCATTAGACAGCGTCGTCATTTGTTAGCGGCCGGGCTATTACTGCATACCGTCGTACAAATTTCCGGATAAATCCTGTCAATCCTAAGAACGATTGAACATCTCTAATGATTTTGCCGTCCTTCACTGTGTGATCCAAAAAGCTGATCCTCTTTTCCAAAGAAGAACATTTTTTCCACTTCATGCGCAGGAGTTTTTTTTAGTTTGCATACCTCGTTCGTTTGAACGAATATGATTATATCGTCGACGTAGATCTGCACGACATGTTTTTGTATCAGGTTTTGAATAAGGGCATTGACAAAACGGTTTAATACGGCAGGTGAGTTGCAATATTCAAACGGAGCTTTGCAGAACTCAAATAAATGTGTTAAAAGCAGAGTAGCGACAACTAGACTCTTGGATCGGTACATGTACAAATCTGTTCTCGAGAATAGTGAATACTTTTGCAGATTGCAGAAATGTAAGGCATTAGTTATGTTGGATATAACACGAATTGCGGCGACTTCTCGACCCTGCTGACCACGGCTGCAATTTGACGACTTGAATACTTGACGACTTGACGACGATTGACCCTCCGACACACCAACTTCTATGCTCGGACTTGATCCCTGACGACTACTTTTACTAATTGACAACTTGACTCTATCTTCACGATCCCAATTTTTTACTCTTCGTACGCCATGTACTCTTCCGTTGGTTATGTTGCTGGTGATGTTACTTCCTTCGCTCCTTCTTTCCTTCCTTGCACGTTGATAACTATCGATGCCCAACTCTACTTTACATATATATAGCTTACATATTCTTGATCTGGCCATTTCCATCCGTCTCTATAGTGATCAAGCATGAAGATTCCAGAGCAATAAATGCAGCGCAAATTGGTTGACCAATGTTGCCAAACCCACTCTAACGCTCATAGTTTTAAAAAATGTTTTGAATTTTTTTTTCAGTTTATTATTTGTCTTTCAAATTTCTATTGGTGTGCCAACAATTTTTTTGCCACGCCGACTCAATCACCAACAAGTCGTCCGCCACCAGAGAGACAGAAAAAAACGCACTGTACATATCACCGACCTTAAACAGCAGGATAAAGTAGAGGGCAGTAGCGATGCGATCACCAGTACCCGTGAATGGACGGACCCGGTCTACCGATTCAGCGTCAAGATAAAGCAGGAGTCAACGATGACACGGACAAACTGGAATACTGTAATACATACACACACCAAATCTGTGAAAGAGAACATGTAGAGTAATTTCACGAAGACGGTAAGAAAAACGTAGAAGGAACTCTTACAACACAAAAAAACTCCTGACAAATGCAGATGTCAACATCGGACGGATATCCTGGCTTTTGCCAGTTACTCAAGAAATCACCGCGTAGTAACTAGAGCTTGTTGAAAGACATTTTGGTGATATTTGGAGAGACACAGTTTGGAGAAGAGCTTGGAGAAGAAAGGTTTAAAAAAGAATACGTGAAAAGAAGAAGGCCAGGGACACCAGGGCTCTGCAGGATCGCAACGGCTAGCCGTTCGGGACGAAGCAAGTCACCGAATTGAGATACTGGTAGCTGAAGTTTCCAAAGGAAGAACATTGTAGAGTTCGGATTTTTATTTCCTCTTTGCAATACTGTTTCTACTATTTTCTCCCAATACTGGGTGCCGTTATCGGATTTAAATCGCCTTTATCTTCCTAAGTGAAAAGGTTTCTGCTACGCCTTAAAGGCGTTGAAGTTCTCAAACACAGATTTATGATTGAGAAAATGTGGGATAAAAAAGCAAGTCACCGAATTGAGATAACAGTAGCTGAGGTTCTTGAAGGAAGAACACTGTAGAGTTCGGACGCCTTCCCCAAACACAATCGAGATCAGACCCAGGCGAGCCCGGTAGTGGTCGAACAGGCGAACCCCATCCCAACGAGATCCAAACTTAACACATTCTGGCGTACATAATTTACCTCGTTTTATGTTGCTAGCTTTGATGCTGGCATCTGCACTAAATTGGCTTCGGATTTTTCTTCCAGCTTTGAGCCTGCTTTGTTGGAGCAAGATATTTCAGGTATCATCTCTGTCAGCCTTTGGGTTTTTTTTTTAAATGGTATATATAGTCTTTTCTATTCTCTTCTCTAGACTCCAGAACCTTGAACATTTAATGTATACTTACTGCAGGCTGGATTGGACAGAGTTGGCACACTGGTAATAAGCTGTGTTTATGTTTAAATAATTTCCGTGTTGTTTCCTTTTCTTGTTGGATGAATAAAATGATAGAAATTGTGAGAAACTTGCGTTTTATTTTACCGGAGGCGTATGCAATGTGATCCCACTTACAAGAGTTAAATGCTACAACGTCATAATTGCTAAATCTAAAGCCTCTTATTACTATTTTATAAATATGGGATTGTAGGTCAAGTTCCTGAAATAAAGCCTTAAAAATAATATGTATTTATATAGTTTGTAAGCCACATAATTTCTGCTGTTGCTTGTTGGTAACCCGATGGGTGTGTTTTTTCTAATTCAAACCCTCTACCAATTCGTGTTCGTTGAGAGCCGCCATACCCTTTTGTCCTTTTTCACGTCAGCATCGTCTTTAATATGGAGCAGGAAACTATTTTTTTTATTTTATATTTAATTCAGTCAGACCTTGGAGGAATACAAATAGAACCGATATCATTGTTGCATTTGCAACACTTAGCACGTAAAATGAAAAAGCGCCGCAAGGCAGAAAAAAAGTTTTCATTGTCAGGTCTGCGGCAAGATTCATGAGTTAGGCTGAGGTGACCATGAAAACAAAGCTAAAACGAAGGTTAATTATCTATTCGACTAGTTTTTGGAATGCCAATTGCAAGAGTCGTTCGCCTACCCCCACGAATTGGGTTTCATCGATGGTTGAGTGTGACCAAAGTTCTTGGCGTTTAAGGCGGTCTTCACTTGAGGATGATACCGCCCGAGTCTCGACTACTGACTTTAGAAATCTGACTACTTTGTCGGTGGGCTACGGTGTTTTTATAGCGGCTTAGAGCTTTTTCTGAGCTACTCCGGACATCTGCCTTCTATGCCAAGTGTTCCCACCTAGGAGTCACATTTCTAGATTTCCCCTATTTTGGGAGTCAATACCCCTCGGTAAACTGTGCCCGTAACTGGAGTAGATTTTTTTTCTGTGATCTATTGCGGCCGCTGCACTGGTCATCGGACACTCGTTTATTGTCGACTTGCATTTTCTTTATCGCGTTCCGTCCGCCTCAACGCGATGATAGTACCCCTTTCCCTGCTTTAGATTCTGGTCGGTTTTATATGTGAATCTTTAAAGTTTTATGATCTTCCAAAAAAGGTGTACGTAACAGGCTCGATGTGATCGATTCGTTTACGCATGGAATGACTTGGCAAAAGAAAATCGTACGGCATTCTTTAAGTTTATTTACCTTTCCTGTTCTCATCAGGCGCCCATAAACGTGTGGCTTCGACCCACCATACTCTGCTGACTGCGCTAGCCGGGCTATGTGTATTTTTGTAAAGACAGACGTTATCGGTTGTGAAATTTTTATTTTTTTTAAAATGCTTTTGCCACTTTTCCAATACAATTCACCGGTATCTACTAGTGCAAGTATTTCCACTCCATCACCCTTAGTCTAGACAAACAAACGGTTATCTTGTTGTACGCTTATCTCCGTGTCCACGACTTTCGGTCTAAAGCGTCGGTGTCGGTTATGTTTTCATAAAGTTTTTGTATTCTGCGAGCGTTCCGTGCGATGTTATCTGGGACTAAGGCCGAGCGAGGGGGTCTAAGGCCGAGCGAGGGGCATCCAATGTTCAGGCAACATGTTGCCAGCCTAAACGTCGGTTTCGGGTCGTGGGATCTTGGTAAGCCCCTCTCCAACATAACGACAATAAATATTACTAGTGCCTGTAAATGTTCGTACCGTTCGTCAGTCATCAGTCCTTACTGCCCCACAAGCTGTAGCTTGAGCGTAAAACGATCCCCTTCATGCGTCCGCATGCCTGATTAATAATAGTCGCGGGCCGCGCAATACGATTTCCTTTTGTCAAGGTTGTCCGTCAAACGTTAAATCATAATTTTTTTTTACCTACTCCGCTTCTCTCGTCAGCACCCCTTTTGGAAATGTTTACCTACTTATTTTGTTGTAGCTAACATAAAATACATATTTAAAATACATATTTGTACATAATATGTTAAGCGCAAGAAATGTGAAGTGCTTAAAGAAAATATAAGAATGTGCACAGAAAAAACTATGGAATGCAATTGTGATGTTAATTTTATTTTAATTATAAAATATACCAGTTAAAGATAAGTTTTTATGCCCCTCTATTTTTATTTTGGCATACAATATAAAAATACAGTAGCATAAAAATTTTATTTTTGATTAATCGCGCGAAAAAATCCACAACAAAATGCCACTCACAATATAAATATTTGTTGAAAAAAATCGCGAGAAAAATAATGGTGTTTAGTCCGTAAGCGTATTTTTATACCCGATACTCGTAGAGTAAAACGGTATACTAGATTCGTTGAAAAGTATGTAACAGGCAGAAGGAATCGTTTCCGACCATATAAAGTATATATATTCTTGATCAGTATCAATAGCCGAGTCGATCTGGCCCTGTCCGTCTGTCCGTCCGTCTGTCCGTCCGTCGGTCCGTCCGTCTGTCCGTCCGTATGAACGCTGAGATCTCAGCAACTACAAAAGCTAGAAAGTTGAGATTAAGCATACAGACTCCAGAGACATAGAAGCAGCGCAAGTTTGTCGATTCATGTTGCCACGCCCACTCTAACGCCCACAAACCGCCCAAAACTGCCACGCCCACACTTTTGAAAAATGTTTTGATATTTTTTCATTTTTGTATTAGTCTTGTAAATTTCTATTAATTTGCCAAAAAACTTTTTACCACGCCCACACTTTTGAAAAATGTTTTGATATTTTATTCACTTTTATATTAGTCTTGTAAATTTCTATCGATTTGCAAAAATACTTTTTTCCACGCCCACCCTAAGGCCCACAAATTGCCAAAAACTGTCAGTGTTTAAGACTCTCTTTCGCACTTCCACCAGCTGAGTAACGGGTATCAGAAAGTCGGAGAACTCGACTATAGCGTTCTCTCTTGTTTTTTCCTTTTTTTGTTAGCGTTATTTTTTACACATGACAGTGCGTGGGCCAAGGCTTTCTCTGCTGGCTGCTTGCCTTTTAATGTGCTTATGCTTTCTGTAAAGAAAAGTAATTTAATAATATATATGCAAAGTTACAAAAATTCATACCATTGATAACGGCAAAAAATTTGGGGAATGATTGTAGTGACTTTTTCCCGTTGAGGCCGATGTGACTGGGAACGCTACTTCCCCAGCCACATCCTTCGCCTTCCCCCTCACGAAAATCTCCAACCAGGCCGTCATCCTCGCAACCTGGTTTGTGGTCTTCGCCAGCTGTTTCGTGTTTGCCTTCAACACAGTTTCTAATAACCGAACTCTTTGGTTGAACTCGGCCATCTCCGCCAGCTGCATCGTGTTCTCCTTCAACACAGTTTCTAAGGCCCGAATTTTTTAGCTAATCTCGGCCAATTGGTCGATAATTGTCGGGGGTTGCCGGGTTTCCAACACAAGATCATCCTCTATTAAATAAAAATAAACTGGTATAAAAATTAATGCAATATGATTTTATATGGTTCACTTACCCTCAAGGGAGAAAACAAATTGGGTGAGCTTTTTGCTGGTTGTCGGCTCTTCAGACATCTTAAAAAAACTATAAAAAATGATATAGTATTTTATCCTTTTTTTTTTTTGTTATACTTTAATTAAATACGTTTTTTTTCGGTCATTGAACCGAGGCAGATGAATCTTCTAAAGATACCTAAAACGCCGTCGTTTAAGGTATGCCCGATTCATATTGAACAAGAGAGAACGCTATAGTCGAGTTCCCCGACTATCTGATACCCGTTACTCAGCTAGTGGATGTGCAAAGGAGAGTCTTCAACACTGATAGTTTTTGGCGGCTTGTGGGCGTTAGAGTGGGCGTGGCAAAAAGTTTTTTGACAAATATCAAAAGAAATTTACAAGACTAATACAAAAATGAAAAAATATCAAAACATTTTTCAAAAGTGTGGGTGTGACAGCTTTGGGCGGTTTGTGGGCGTTAGATTGGGCATGGCAAAAAGTTTTTTGGCAAATCGATAGAAATTTACAAGACTAATACAAAAATGAAAAAATATCAAAACATTTTTCAAAAGTGTGGGCGTGGCAGCTTTGGGCGGTTTGTGTGCGTTAAAGAGGGCATGGCAAAAAGTTTTTTGGCAAATCGTTAGAAATTTACAAGGCTAATACAAAAATGAAAAAATTCGAAACATTTTTCAAAAGTGTGGGCGTGGCAGTTTTGTGCGGTTTGTGGGCGTTAGAGTGGGCGTGGCAACATGATTCGACAAACTTGCGCTGCGTCTATGTCCCTGGAGTCTGTATGCCTAATCTCAACTTTCTAGCTTTTGTAGTTCCTGAGATCTCGACGTTCATACGGACAGACAGACGGACAGACGGACGGACGGACAGACGGACAGACGGACAGACGGACGGACAGACGGACATGGCCAAATCGACTCGGCTATTGATCCTGATCAAAAATATATATACTTTATATGGTCGGAAAAGCTTCCTTCTGCCTGTTACATACTTTTCAACGAATCTAGTATACCCTTTTACTCTACGAGTAACGGGTATAAAAATAAATGTTTAATTTTTCTGGACTTACAGGTATTTTCCCGAGGAAATCCCGAAGAATATTAGGAATTCCTGAGGAATTCCTCTATTATTCCTCGAGAAAATTCTTGGGAATTCCTCGGGAATTCCTTTAGTATTCCTCGGGAATTTCGACGCATGTTGTATGGAAATTCCTAACCAATATATATATATATATACATATATATATATATATATACATATATATACATATATACATATATATATGCAGGTTTGTATGAATGTTTTCGGTGGCACGCTTCGGCTGCTACCTAATTCTCTGATTACTAGAATTGTACACTTGTTTGAAAAACTCACTGCTGTTATTCTTGTCTTTGCTGATTATTCACTTATTCATTGTTTAATTTTTTGGCCGTCTATCGTTCTATGCCTGGTAGTAGGCGAGTGAGTGTTCATTGACGGATTGCTTTTGCCTGATACCCTGTTCATATCTGTTGAGCGAACTTTGTTTTCTGCGCTATGCACTTATTGGGGATGTTTGATACTGGATACTATTCTTCCCAGGGTATGGTGATGGTCCCGTATTCGCTGTACTGATCTTTTGTACATTTTTACCAGCTTCAATAGTGCCAGCAATATTAATAGGACGCCGATAAACTTCATGGTATGCTGCACACCTAATATCCACGGTGACCACATTGGCGGTGTTGTCGGAGGCATTAGACTCCTTGCCGCCCATCTTGAGACTTCTATAGAATTGTAGTTTTTCTTCAAGCGTGTTCCTTGTATTGGTCCTGGATCCTCCCAGACTACGTCCTGTTATCCTGGGGGTTGATGGAGTCCTCGCTCCTCTCGCCAGTTTTTCTTTGACCGAAGCTATTAGCGTTTTAAGGCAGTCATCATTTGAATCGCGCGAGTATTGGCTTTCGGGTAGTCAGTTCGAGTCTTCCCGGATATTAGCTTTTGGGTATTCCCTGCGACTCTTCCCGGGTATTGACTTACGGGTTTTCACCCGGTTATTGACAATTTTATCGGTGGGCCACGGTCTTTTTATACCGGCATAGAGTTATTCTGAGCTACTCCGGGAATCGGCCTTCTATGCGAAGTGTTCCCACCTAGGGGTCGTATATCTAAATTTCCCTTATTTTGGGAGTCTATACCCCTCGGTGAACTGTGTCCGTAACTGGAGTATTGCGGCCGCTCGGTCTTCGGAAACTCGTTTATTGTCGACTTGCGTTTTCGTTGTCGCTTTCTGTCTGACTCAACGCGATGATAGTACTCCTTCCCCTGCTTAAGATTCTGGTTGTGAATCTTCAAAGTCTTAAGATCTTACAAATAGGGTGTGCGTAAAACAACCTCCACCAAATGAATTTCGTGCTTTAATTAAAGCGCTTACGTAGCCGATTAAGTGTAAGTCAAGAAACTCGATCGATTAGTTTATCAAGGAAATGGATCGGAGCTGCTATTGCAGTCAAACAACTGAACCTCTCACAAATCCGTTTATCTTAAATAAATAAAACCAATCTTGAATAACTCAAATTTAAAATTTTTAACACGTTTCAGGATTGCTGTAGCCAAAATTAATTGAATTGCATTTTCTTCGTCTTTAAGCTTCGTATGAACTTAAAAGAAATTTGTATACCTGTTACTCGTAAAGTAAAAGAGTAAGTGATCTTGTGGTGCGTCGGGTGAGTTAAATCACCACCTGGACATTTTTTTTTATTTGTACCTCCCTGATTGGACCTCTCTACTGGTTGGGGAGGTTGCGGGGTAGTTTCATCTTATCCGGACTTCGTTTTCCCCCATTTCCTTTACTCGGTGCTGTTATCGGATTAAATCGCCTTTATCTGAATGCCTGAAAAGGATTCTGCTAAGGCTTTAAGGATATGAAGTTCTCAAACACATCAGATTTATGAATCAGAAAATGTGGGATAAAAAGGTGAAGTTTCCAAAAATTTGGACGTGACAGCTTCGGGCGGTTTTTTGGGCGTGGCAGCATTTAACTATATGCTTAACCTCTCTAAGCTTTCCTTTCGCCTACTGTTCGCTCCGCAATAAAGTCGCACTGAATTTTCACTCTCGTTTTCGTACCCCATGCATGCGCATCGCCGCCAAATTTCTCGAAGAAAAAATCGTCTTTCATTTGCAAAAAAAAAATCATGTCTGAGGGACACGGCTTTGGAAACTATTTGCTCATTGGAAATTTCAGAGGGCAACTATGCTAAGTTTTGGAATTGTTACAAAACAGATTTGCTAATCGGCGTCTAGTTTTTCAGGCGCAGGTCACTGAGATTTTGCATAAATAGCCTCAAGAGTGTGCATCAAGTGAGTACATGCAATCCAGCGATTTTCGTGTATGCGGATTTAAGCACCACATCCTGCTTCATCTGGGAATCTTGGCCTCGCCTTCACCACATGGAGAAACGCTTGCTTCTGACTCACATCATGACGTAAAACCCTCTGCATTGCCTGGAACGATCTAAGAATTTGTCAAAAACGTTAGTATTGATCGCTTTAAGAACGGCAGAGAGTCAGAATAAGCGATAATAGAGAATCTATTATAGTCAGAACAGTTAGGTCTACATTGATTTAAAATTAGGGGTACGAAATTTCTAGTAAATCTGCTTGGAACAGTGAAGTTTAGCCGACTGATTAAGTCAAGACTATCAAATTCACCACGAATAAGATTGAAATTAAAGACTGCTCCAAGCATCATTCTGCGGTTGGCTAGGAAAGGTAAGTTAATTAACATAAGTCTACTGGAATAAGGTGGTAATATAAGGTCTGCATTCCAGTTAAGGCGCCGTAAGACAAAAAGTAAGAGGTTCTTTTGAACCGATTCAAAGCGGTCCGAGTAAACTTCTTAATGTGGACTTCACACAGGTGATCCATACTGAAGAATCGGACGGACTTGAGATATGAATAAGGTTTTGGTCATGTAAGGATCATTAAAAAACCACGCATCCTTGGCCTTATTGACAATAGACGAAATATGGTCTGAAAATTTAAGTTTACGGTCCAGAAGAACACCAAGATCATCAACATGTGTTATTCTGTCCAAAGAGCATACACTGAGCATCTAAGTCGCGTGTATTGAGTTGGCACGACGAAAGTTCACAACTTTGCACTTGGAGCCATTTAACTTTAATACGTTATCACGGCACCAGGTTTGAAAGCTATCTAGATCGAATTGTAAGTCCAAATGGCGAGAAATGTCCTTATACTGCAGGCATAAGCGTACATAAGTTCACGCAAGTGCTTTATTATTAGGAGAAGGACGTTAAAAAATAAGGTATGAAGGAGGAGCCCTAGTTGGTTTCCTTGTGGGACAATCGGAGAATACAAGAAAGAGAATTTTCAAAGAGAACCCGAGGGATCGAGGGATCATAAAGGACTCCTTCCATATATGGGGGAACTGTGAAGATTTCAGAGATAAATTAAACTGTTTCAGTAGAGGCTTGCACAAGGCTTCCGCACAGAATCTAAGCACACACCCAGGAACTCCGTCGGGACCTGGCGAACAGACAGACTTAATACGCTGAAGATCATAAAGCAGTGAGCTTTCGCTTAGAGTGGGACAGAGTATTAAATTCAACTCTGATACCGCGTAAGAGTAAGGCTGTTCGGAATGAGGTAACGTAGAATATGTGATTTAAAAAAACTTGGCAAATAGATCGGCTATTCCTGATCCAATGTTACCGTAGTATTTTTAAAAAATTGCGTGGAAAGATGTAAAGATGTTGCGCTCCTAGCCACTGCCACCGTAATAGTGAGGAACCGTTCAGAAATCTTCGTGCCTTGCCGTGCTATGCTCGACTCTGGATTTCAACTGCACCTTATAACATACCGATTCGCAAATTAGCGTAAGCTGGAGGAGGCAAAATCGGCAGCTTGTGTTGCTGGAATAGGCCATTCTCATTTTGAGACGGATGGTTCGTCATGAAACATTTCAATGCGATCTCGAACGTCTACCTACTCGCCTGTTATTGCCTCCAATATTATTGAAAGTCCGCCCTGCTTAGACATTGACTGGACTGAAACTGACTGAAACTGGAACGTATCCAAAAATCATAAGCTCACGGACCCAGAGTTTTATCGTTCTCAATGCTACGAACAACTGTGCGTCGGTCAAGTCAAGCTTCTTCCGAGATTGCAGCCAGTGCAACATGGTCGCAGTCGCTCAAATCTCACGGACTCCATAACTGATTGGCCACCTACGGCATCAATTCAGTCAATGATCCTCTCTTGGAACATCTCCGCACACTATAGAATTAGGACAGCCATCAAGCTAACGTGCCTCGCTTTCACCCTCTGTTGACCAAGAAATCCTTCGTCGGGTCTCGCAGCTGCCAGAAATTACAAAATTTGGTTTTTGTAAACATGCCAACTTTGGAGACACAGTTCATTAGCATTATCTTTGTTATCTATGCAGACCACTTGCGTAAACATCTAAGCTCTTCCCTTTTTGCGCTCACTCTCTTTTTTATTACTCTCGCACCTACACCTTTCTATTGTTCGCTCTGCAATTAAGTAGCTCTGCATTTTTACTCTCGTTTTCTTACCCCATGCATGCGCATCTCTGCCAAATTTCTCGAAGAAAAAATAATTAAAATCGTTTGAATTCGCTACCATAAAAATCGTCTTTCTTTTGCAAAAAAGCTCAACACACACATTTCACCGAGTAATAGGTATAATTAAATGTTACCTTGGCCGTTTCTTTATTTATATTGATAAATCTTTACTATAGTAATTAATGCATAAATAATAAATTGTTAAATTAATGCAATGCTAACTTTAAAATTCGTTCCTAAAGCCTTTGTTTTGCAAACAAAATTTACATTTTTATTGTCCCTCATATTTATGCAAATGCATGTGCCTCTCTTGTTGGCAAACCCTAAGGTTATACAAAACTGTACCCGTAGTTGAAGATTCAAAAAAGATCTGAAGACTTACTCCCTGCACGAACTAAATGTTATAAGAAATAAATCATTGTGAAATAACCTAGTTATTCCATAAGCAATCATACAATCGCCCAGGGACGCAGTACTGCACAATTAAGTGAACAACAAAAACGACACTGAATAAAATACACAAACACAAGTGACTAAAGCACCACAAAACTTAGAAAAAAAAAACAGTCGAGAGTGCTGAGAGAGATGCTAAAACAAATTTCATCTGGACATTAACATACTTCAGCGGCCACCACACCATTATTTTCAAATATGAGATGTTCATTTATTTATAATTTATATAAAGGCTGTTTAATGCAAGAGTAAACAATAAAATCTCGCACTAAAGTTAAGAATAAAACAAGAGTGAACGCTGTAGTCGAGTTCCCCGACTATCTGATACCCCTTACTCAGCTAGTAGAAGTGCGAAGGAGAGTCTTCAACACTGATAGTTTTTGGCGGTTTGTGGGCGTTCCACTCTAGGCGTGGCAAAAAGTTTATTGGCAAATCGATAGAAATTTACAAGACTAATGCAAAAATGAAAAATAATTAGAACATTTTTCAAAAGTCTGGGCGTGGCAGTTTTGGGCGGTTTGTGGGCGTTAGAGTGGGCGTGGCAACATGAATCGATAAACTTGCGCTGCGTCTATGTCTCTGGAGTATGCATGCTTAAGCTCAATTTTCTAGCTTGTATAGTTCCTGAGATCTCGACGTTCATACGGACAGACAGACGGACAGACGGACAGACGGACGGACAGACGGACATGGCCAGATCGACTCGGCTATTGATCCTGATCAAGAATATATATACTTTATATGGTCGGAAACGCTTCCTTCCGCCTGTTACATACTTTTCAACGAATCTAGTATACCCTTTTACTCTTTGAGTAACGGGTATAAAAATCGTGGAATATTTGGGATTTATAGTATGTACAGGCGGGATTCAGCCATCGTCCGACAAAGTGAAACCTATTAAGGATTTTTCCTCATCGAAAATCCGATTCGCCCTTAGATCATTTTTAGGTCTCACACGCTACGATAGCTGCGTCATAACGGGGTTTGCCAGAATTGTTATGCCGCTAACAGATATCTTAAAAGGCGAAAATGAAAAAGTAAGTGCCCTTTACTCAAGAAAGATGATAATCGAACAGTCACCAGAGGCTTTATACGTTTAAAGATATACAGGTTTACAAAGATGGAATATTGTCCTGCCCAAATTATAAATAGCCTTTTGACTTCACAACTGATGCGTCTGGCTACGGACTGGGAGCGGTACTGTCTCAAGGCGGTCGTCCGTTTGCAAAAAACTCGCGAACATTGCGAGGTAACGAGATCAATTTTGACACAAATTAGCGTGAGATTCTCGCCATTGTATGGGAACTAAAAAACCTAAGAAACTACTTTTATGTTGTTAAAAATATTAACATTCATACAGACCACCAACCATTAACCTTCTCGGTATCGGACAAAACCCGAATGCAAAATAAAAGCGTTGGAAAGCCTTCATCGAGGACCACAACGCAAACATAATTCATAAACCCGGAAAAGAGAATTGGGTAGTGGAAATGTCAATGCGTTAGAGAAACACTGAAGAATTCCCCACATATACCATTGAAGAAATAGACAAGCTGGAGAATTGCTTTCGGAGAACTTGGTTACAGATGTAACATAATGGAACAAAAGGAAATTGCAACAGCTGAACATAGTCGCGCAAACAGACCACTGTTAAAACAAGAGAGAACGCTATAGTCGAGTTCCCCGACTATCTGATACCCGTTACTCAGCTAGTGGAAGTGCAAAGGAGAGTCTTCAACAGTTTTTGGCGATTTGTGGGCGTTAGAGTGGGCGTGGCAAAAAGTTTTTTGGCAAATCGATAGAAATTTGCAAGACTAATACAAAAATGAAAAAATATCAAAACATTTTTCAAAAGTGTGGGCGTGGCAGCTTTGGGCGGTTTGTGGGCGTTAGAGTGGGCGTGGCAAAAAGTGTTTTGACAAAACGATAGAAATTTACAACACCAATACAAAAATGAAAAAATATCAAAACATTTTTCAAAAGTGTGGGTGTGGCAGTTTTGGGCGGTTTGTGGGCGTTAGAGTGGGCGTGGCAGCATGATTCGACAAACTTGCGCTGCGTCTATGTCCCTGGAGTCTGTATGCTTAATCTCAACTTTCTAGCTTTTGTAGTTCCTAAGATCTCGACGTTCATACGGACAGACAGACGGACAGACGGACAGACGGACGGACAGACGGACAGACGGACGGACAGACGGACATGGCCAAATCGACTCAGCTATTGATCCTGATCAAGAATATATATACTTTATATGGTCGGAAACGCTTCCTTCTGCCTGTTACATACTTTTCAACGAATCTAGTATACCCTTTTACTCTACGAGTAACGGGTATAAAAATGCGAAACAAATACTTAGGGACTAAGTAATAGAAATAGCTGCAAACTGTAGAATGTATGTTCTGAGTAAACATGATCGGCATCCATCATATGCCCGAGATGCCACTGCCCGTAAACATTTTCTAGCATGCATCGAAAAATTTTTCAAAGTACAATAGTAATAGTTCGCAATAGTACAGCTCATACTCGCGCAATCACAGGTAAAAGATACTGTCAAAAGTATTTCCCTTGCAACCATAAAGTACAAAAGATCGATTCGGTGGTAAACGAGAGACCCACAGACACTGCAGTGCGCATTAAGAAAAAAACACTCTATCACCAGTTTCCCGGCCATCACCATCTCGACTCTTAAGATTGGCCTTACTGTCGTTTAAGGGAAACCATACCAAGTATACAAATTTTATTACTTCATTCTTGAATCTTATGAACCGTGAAAGCATATCGAACGTAGATAAGTTTAACCATCTCCGCAACTGTCTAACAGGATCCGCCTTGGAGACCATAAGAGCTTTTCCAGTTTCTGTAGAAAATTATCTGGCATTGGATAAATTTAAGTTTCGGTACAATAAGCTGGCACTTACGAGTATATTCGTGAAATCAGTCGCGTCAATTTTCATGCTGCCGCCAGCTGGCTTATATAATGCCACCAGTTACGGAGCCACTTGTAAACTACTACTTAGGGAAAACCTAAACCGTAACAAACAGACAATATGGGAAAACACCACACACTGTCGCCTAACACGCCAAATATGGCCAAAAATAAGCTCAATAATATGAATATATAAGAACGTCAAAACTTTTAAGATTGACCAGAGCAAACCTCAGCACTGCTATGGGAGTCATCACAGGGCATTGGTTGATAGGCACTCATGCCAGAAGACTAAATGCCTCGTATAATGATTTCTGCCGTAGCTGTAGGGACGAAGAAATGGAAGAAACGGTAGAGCATCTACTATGCCACACAAGCCACAGCAACCGAAAAGACTTGCTCAATTGGGAAGCAGATTCCTGATAGACACGTCCGACCTGTCCGACACCGATCCACATCGGATACAAAAATTCACCAGCGCCTCTTTCTGGGGAAACTGCCAACTTCACACGAACCTCGACGGGCAAAACCTAACCTAACCTAACCTAATTGACAACGAATCTGACCTTTTTAGTTCGTTATCATTTTTAGGATCTGATGCAGAAATTTCCCAGGCGAAATCTACATTATATTAGAAAAGTGTGATGAACAAAGCAAAGCCAAGTGTAATGAGTCACTGGAATAAGTTACTCTTCCATCCTGGAATCAATTTGTGAAGGTGTCATTGCCAATTTCTTCTGTCGTTCTTCTGTGTCAACAACACCGCTCAGCAACAACACATCCAGCACCTATTCTAGAAGCGTTACGTCTCACATAGCTTACCAGCCTGACAACGATATTGATACCACCGCGTGGAATCTTCAACACTCCGCTAGCGGACGATAAATTTTACCGATCGCGATTGACATATTACTAGGAACCGAAGCATTTTTTGATTATATGTCAATTGAACAAATCAAACTGGGTCCCTCTGGCCCAATGCTTCAGAGAACATTATTTGGATGGGTTGTGACTGGCAGATTTCAGCCCAGTGGCACGACTAAATCAACAATCTGCTTGGCTCTCAGCACCACCGCAATCGATCGCAGTCTTCAGCGACTCTGGGAACATATCAGATCATATTCTGTGCAAGGAGCAATAAAAGAAAATTACATACTTAAATAGCACGGGCAAAATAGTCGTCAAACTGCCTGTTGGTCATACAGCCGCCTAAACTGTGCAGTAGACTAATCTTAGACTTGTAATATTGTAAGCCGAAGAAGTCAGTAGTAGCAGTTGCGATGCCCATAGTGCAAACCGCTGTTCTCGCATAAATGTATCTCTACGGCACTTATCCCTTGTTCTCTTGTTATCTACCTACATTAAGCTTGGGCGCACCATTCGGCTGTCTGTCCCGCCAATTGTCACTTCTTCGTTTTTCGGCAAAGACTTAACTTGTGCATTCGTTATAGCTCTTGGTCGGCCCTAGCTGCCAGCATAATTAACAAAATTAGCTGTATCGGAAAAAAGACAAAATATTCTTCGGCTACTTATTTTTCGCAACAGCTATTGAAAAAGCTCAATAGCTAAACACTGCCGTTTAAGGATAGTCCAATAATCCCCAATCCGGGAGTCGCCGGTTCCTGAGTATCGAACGTCGCTTATCGCAATCATTACCGCTTCGGACACAATATTGCGAATTTATGGACGAGTATGAGAGACTGGAGCACATGTTTCTAGTCTCTCGACCTAGGTTGCACGATCCACACTACTACTCGTACATCCCCCATCATTGTGTCACTATCCCTAGCCGCGCAAAGGGCCTACTCTACAGAACCCTGACGACTTTTAGATTTACGTTTAAAGAGCTTTGCACTGTCACAGCGGAAGTTGAAACCGTTCTTAGTTCACACCCTTTGTCTCCGCAGTCTCCAGATCCCAGCAATTTCGGAGCATTCAGGTGATCTCTTTCAGAACGCACCATGCCTACGTCAATACTTACAAATCTAGAACGGTTCGACGCCATAACTGGTGCTAAGCAATAGTTTTGGCGACGATGGTCAGCCAACTACATAAACGAGTTTCGAGGACGAACGAAATGGACGACACCAACATCGAACATTTGGGTGGGCTCCCCTATGGAAATAAAACCATCGTTTACAATAACATTTGCTAAATTATAAAAACTAAAGATTTTTTTTTCGTGCTATGTTGATTTTGAAAAGGTATTTCCAAATGCTGTATGTACGTATGTAAATGTACGTATTTATTTATCTGACATCTGCATGTATGCATTCAATATGGCAAATGGATCAATCAATCTAGAAGAGGATACAGTATTTTCACTGCATATCTTTTTGAGAGTAAATAGAATAACATTATGTTATTGGTAGAGAAATATAACAATATTAGAAAAAATTATAAACTGAAAAAGAAAAAAAAGAAAATAAAACCGCATAATTTATGTCTAATTAAATATTTATAAATATTATTGACAAATTGCTACTTGCAAAATACAAAACCAAATCTGAAAGCCGACGAAATTTTTAACATACCAGAAAACCTGACTATTTTCAATAAAAAATGCACTTTAACAGATATGCAATATAACCGTATAAATACTTCGCCCTTCATTGTTTGTTAATTTTTCTTTTCTCCATTTATTATTGCTTATTTATTATTGCCTTATATAAGCTACATATGTATATGTTTTTTATTTTGATTATGTGTATGCTTTAATTATGCCATTAATAAAAACAAGAGAGAACGCTATAGTCGAGTTCCCCGACTATCTGATACCCGCTACTCAGCTAGTGGAAGGGAGAAGGAGAGTCTTAAACACAGTTTTTGGCGGTTTGTAGGCGTAATAGTGGGCTTGGCAGAAAGTTTTTTAGCAAATCGATAGAAATTTACAAGACCAACACAAAAATGAAAAAATATCAAAACATTTTTCAAAAGTGTGGGCGTAGCAGCTTTGGGCGGTTTGTGGGCGTTAGAGTGGGCGTGGCAAAAAGTGTTTTGGTAAATCGATAGAAAATAAGAAGACTAATACAAAAATGAAAAAATATCAAAACATTTTTTAAAAGTGTGGGCGTGGCAGTTTTGGGCGGTTTGTGGGCGTTAGAGTGGGCGTGGCAAAAAGTTTTTTGGCAAATCGATAAAAATTTACAAGACTAATACAAAAAAGAAAAAATATCAAAACATTTTTCAAAAGTGTGGGCGTGGCAGTTTTGGGCGGTTTGTGGGCATTAGAGTGGGCGTGGCAACATGAATCGACAAACTTGCGCTGTTTCTATGTCTCTGGAGTCTGTATGCTTAATCTCAACTTTCTAGCTTTTGTAGTTGCTGAGATCTCAGCGTTCATACGGACGGACAGACGGACGGACAGACGGACATGGCCAGATCAACTCGGCTATTGACCCTGATCAAGAATATATATACTTTATATGGTCGGAAACGCTTCCTTCTGCCTGTTACATACTTTTCAACGAATCTACTATACCCTTTTACTCTACGAGTAACGGGTATAAATACAAGCTTTACATAAATGTTAGTATTCCCGCAGAAACTGTTTGTAGCAAAAACACGGTTCGGCTTTTATCCAAATGTGCACGATTCGATTGTAAAAATATGAGCAATCGGCAAATTTTCCTTAACATTTCTAAAGGAGTATATCAAAATGTATTATAACAGAGCTTTATACGAAGACTTTTATTCAATACTTGTATCAATTATCTTTAGTGTAGAAAAAATAAATTGTTTCGTTAATTTGTGGAAAATAAAGTATCTATAATATAAAAATTTTTTTTGACACGTTCCCGAACGGAGTACATTTGATGATCCGCACGTGGATTGCGGCGTCCGGAATGATGTTTCGCACGTGGAATGCGGCCAGTGGGTTTCCTAGTTGCACCTGTTGTAGATGGCTGTGGTTAGGGCTGCCAAGTACATTTTATACATCATACATTTATCCACTAATTAAATTGTTCGAAAAATTCCACAATTTAAATATATGTATGGCCGTGAATATTATATTTTATTCTCGATTTTAATCGCATATTTTATTGTATGCCATTTATATTTATGCTATGTGTTCTCTGCTTAGTTTAAGAGATTTATTTTCTTATAGACTTTAATAAAATTTTATAATGTTTTAAAGGAGTTTTTGTGGCCGCATCTAGCTTTGCCTTGTGATGTATGGTAGCACTTGCAGAAGGGATCGCTCAGGCTATAATGTGCAGAGGGTAGGAGAGACCATTGGTAGGATGGGCAAGAGACAAGCCTCCAGAATATCAGGGGTAGTGAGGGAGGTGTTCAGCCAAAAAATGGAAATATTTTTCCTGCAGCATTTATTTATTTGTGTGTGTGTTTCTCTATACCGGTTAAAGCTTGTTGCCTGTTATATTTTTGGTCAGGGTAGCGGTTCGTTACAGAAGTTCTAAGAAAATGGTAAGTAAATAATTATACTCATAAATTAAATTTTTAATCATATTCGAATTTAATTCATTAATTATTGCAGGTAATGGATTTATATCATAATCAACAACAAATACAACTCACAAAAGTGATCATTTAAGGTAAATTGTTTTAAGATACTTTCGTATACATCTAAAATTTTTTATTTTAAGGTTAGAATTAATTGTAATTGTGAACATGTAGTCCCATTTTCAAAGCAACTGAAACGAAGCTAGCCCCAACTCCGTAGGACTGAAGACTGGAAAATCGCATGGCTTCGATCTAATAACACCGAAAATGATCATCGAGCTTCCAATGTGTGCAGTTCTACAAATCTGCCTACTCTTCAACGCCATAACCAAAATGGGATACTTTCCTCAAAAGTGGAAGAAATCAGTTATAGTTATGATCCCTAAGCCTGGGAAAGACAAAACACAGCCATCATCATACAGGCCAATAAGCCTACTTACTTGTCTCTCCAAGTTATTTGAAAAAGTACTGCTGCTACGAATCAGTCCCCACCTTAAAACACACGACACACTCCCATCGCACCAATTTGGTTTTCGGGCAAAACATGGAACTATTGACCAGGTTAACCGCATCACAACGGAAATTCGCACTGCTTTTGAGCATCGTGATTATTGTACAGCTTTATTCTTAGACGTTGCACAAGCGTTCGATAGAGTATGGTTGGATGGACTTATGTTTAAAATAACCAAACTGCTGCCTCAAAACTTTCATAAGCTTCTAAAGTCTTACTTATACAAAAGAGTGTTCGCGGTTAGATGTAGTTCAAGCACTTCAAGCGATTGTACTATAGAAGCTGGAGTGCCCCAAGGAAGTGTATTAGGTCCAATTCTATACACCCTATACACGGCGGACATCCCAACAGACTACCAGCTAACAATATCCACATTCGCTGATGACACTGCACTACTGAGTCGATCCAAATGCCCAGTAAAAGCTACGATGCAACTAGCACGCTATCTAACATGTGTAGAGAATTGGCTTGCAGATTGGCGCCTACGAGTAAACGAACAAAAATGCTAACAAGTTACGTTTACCCTTAACAAACAAAGCCGCCCGCCCTTGGTTATGAACCACAAGCCGATGGACAAGCGGCTCACCTGGCGGAAACACATAGAGGCCAAGACGACGCACCTGAGACTAAAAGCAAAGGATCTACACTGGCTTATAAACGTTCGGTCTCCCCTGAGCCTGGAGTACAAAGTCCTTTTGTATAACTCCGTTCTTAAACCCATATGGACCTATGGCTCCGAGCTATGGGGCAATGCATCGAGAAGCAACATCGACATCATACAGCGAGCACAGTCTAGGATTCTGAGAATCATAACTGGAGCTCCACGGTGTCTTCGGAACGAGAATATACACAAAGACCTAGAAATAAAACTAGTCATTGAGACAATAACAGAGAGAAAAGTAAAATACAAGGAAAAACTAGGCTCACATCCAAATCCCCTTGCAAGAAAACTTCTTCGAGTATGCAGCCAAAGTAGACTGCACCGCAACGATCAACCAGCCCAGCGTTAAATTTGTTAGGCCACATAGCACAAATCATCTCATAAAATGATAATTAGCTAGCTTAGAGTAAGATTTATTGTTATTGTTAGTCTCTTAAGCAAAAGGGAAGATTCAATAAATAAGAGAGATTTAAAAAAAAAAAAAAAAAACTCCGTAGGACAAAACGCACAAGACTCAGCAATTTAATAGATATTTTTTATGTATTTTTGCTTACACTCCTTCACTCCGCTCCTTTTGCGGTCTTTATGTGATATTTATCAAAGCGATGACTTCCTAGGACATCCCTATTTTAAAATCAACAATTGTTATACCCGTTACTCGTAGAGTACTAGATTCGTTGAAAAGTATGCAACAGGCAGAAGGAATCGTTTCCGACCATAAAAAGTTTATATATTCTTGATCAGGATCAATTGCGGAGTCGATGTTATGATGATGTTTTGATATTTTTACATTTTTGCATTATATAACGCGCGAGTCCCACGGCCACACCTCCCGCCCAACCGACCGAGGGGCGCTGCCGTGTATCGTACGGCTCGAATCGCGGCAAGATAGACGCGATATAGAAGACAGTAAAGGACGAGGAAATATATGTATGCTAGTAGTAATATCTAAGAATTCGTTAAGTACGTTAGTATTGATCGCTTTAAAAACGGCAGAGAGTCAGAATTAGAGATAATAGGATAGAATCTATTATAGTCAGAACATAATACTCTGTAGGGATCATGCAACTCATAGTTAGATCTACAATGATTTAAAATTAGAGGTACGTAATTTCTAGTAAATCTGCTTGGAACAGTGAAGTTTAGCCGACTTACCAAGTCGGGACTATCCACTTCACCACGAATAAGGTTAAAAATAAAGACTGTTCCAAGCATCGTTCTACGGTTAGCTAAGGAGGGTAAGTTAATTAACATTAATCTATTCGAATAAGGAGGTAATCTACGGTTTGCATCCCAATTAAGGCGCCGTAAGGCAAAAAGTAAGAAGTTCTTTTCAACCGATTCAATGCGGTCCGACTAAACTTCATATTGTGGACTCGAAACAGGTGATCCATACTCGAGGATCGGACGGACTAGAGAAATAAAGATTGTTTTAGTCATGTAAGGATCATCAAATTCCTTTGACCACCGTTTTATAAAACCAAGCACACCCCTGGCCTTATTGACAATAGACGAAATATGGTCTGAAAATTTAAGTTTAGGGTCCAGAAGAACACCAAGATCATCAACATGTGTTATTCTGTCCAAAGAGCACCCACTTAAAGTGTAAGTTGCGTGCATTGAGTTGGCACGACAAAAGGTCATAACTTTACACATAGAGCCATTTAAGTTTAATACGTTATCACGGCACCAGGTTTGAAAACAATCTAGATCGGATTGTAAGTCCAAATGGCGAGAAATGTCCTTATATTGCAAGCATAATTTTACATCATCAGCGTACATTAGTACACGCGAATGATTTATTATTAAGGGAAGGTCGTTAATAAATAAGGTAAAAAGGAGCGGACCTAGGTGGCTCCCTTGTGGGACGCCAAAGATAATTTAAACAGTTTTAGTAGAGGTTTGCACAAGGCTTCCGCACAGAATCTAAGCACACAGCCAGGAATTCCGTCGGGATCTGGCGAATAGACAGGCTTAACTCGCTGAAGATCATAAAGCAGTGAGCTTTCGTTTAAAGTGGGACAGAATATTAAATTTGACTTTGATACCGCGTAAGGGTAAGGCCGTTCAGAATGAGGTAACGTAGAATATGTGGTTTGAAACAACTTGGCAAATAGATCGGCTATTGCCTGATCCGATGTTACCGAAGTATTTTCAAAAAATAGCGAGGAAGGGTAACTGGTTGTTTTGCGCTTAATGTTAACGAAATTATAAAACTGTTGGGGATCCTGTGCGAACTGGAACTTACAACGGTTTAAATAATTCTTATAACACTGAGCATTAAGCACGGTAAAATTTAACCGAGCACTTACATATTTAGAAAATATAGATTGAGAACCGGTATTTTTAAATTTTATTAAATTTAAATTTTTTAAATTTTAAGTCTGGACTTAACAATTCTTAGATGTGTCAACTCTTTATTAAACCAAGGAGGTTTGTTAGAGGTAGACGGATAGTACATCGGAACACAAGAGTTGAAGAATGATTTAATTGCATTATAAAAAATATCTATGGCATCGGCCATTATGTTGCAAGAATATAGATCGGACCAATTAAAGCCAGATATAAAAAGATTTAGCCTCTGAAAGTTTGCCTTACGAAAACAATGAATTCGTTTGGTTGACTTTTCTGGCCTCTCTTTTACCTGTGTCGATTGTCACCTCGAAAGTTGGATGGTATGGATCTTCAGGTTGACTAAGAGGTGCTACTCTAGTCAGAAACACACTTTCAGGACTTGAAACAAAACATAGATCCAATAAACGACCAAGAAAATTTCGAATATAATTAACTTGCGACAACGATATGCAAGCAAGCCGTCAATAAAGTCATGCTGTGCTACAGGCAGGAGAATATTCGACTGTTCCTCTGTGGACCACTTAGTGCCTGGTATATTAAAGTCACCTAGGACAACTAGTTGGTCCCTATCGGTCAGTCTGTTTGTAACGGATTGGATAGCGGACAAATGGTTAATATATTCAGGAAATTCAGAAGACGGCGGAATGTACGAGCACGTAATATAAACATAGCTATCAGAAAATGACAGCTTTACGCATAAGAATTCTAAGTTACGGAACTCGTCAAAAAGTACCTCCACTGACGTGAGGGTAGACCTAACAGCAATTAGGACCCCACCTCCCCGCCTGGAGGGACGATCATGCCTGTATACTGTGTACATGCCTGTGAAAACTTCGGAGTTAAGTATCTCCGGTTTTAACCAAGTCTCTGTAAACACAATAATATGGGATGCAAAGGAAAGACTATTAGAATACAAATTAGTAAGCTTACTACACAAGCCTCTTACATTTTGATAACAGATAGTGAGACTAGATTTTAGTTTTTTGAAGATAAAGAAGTAGAAGTACTAGAGGAGGATGGGGCAGTGATCTGGCCACTTGTGGGAAGTTTAATTCCCACGGGCCCTTTTTTTCTATTTTTAATCTTAGCTTCAAACACTTTCACAATCATACTTTCCGGCCAAAAATCACCAGAACATATGGTTGAGAATAGCTCATTTGGGACAGTTAGCTTGAAAGATGAGATGTCCCTAGCATAAGAAAATTTAAATTTTTCCACTTTTATGTTGTCGGCTTTTGTTTTGTCTTGTATATAAGAAAGTACATCAGATGATGTTTGATCAGGGGAAAGCCGAGAAACAAAAATTTGTTTCTTTAGTGGAACCACCGAGAGGGGTTTTGGCACTGCAGGTTGTATTTCTGAAGTGCCAACTTGTGCCGGTAGTCCGGACTCAATATTCCTTTGTGGTGGTAAACAATTCGGGACGGGTGGAATCACCGGTTGAGAAACCAGTGTGGACAAAACGGAATCTGTAGCAGTCCCAGGCTGGACTCCCTCCACAACCGATTGATCGGATTGCGCCGAATCTTTTTTAGCTGCCGATCTAAGCAACATTTGAGGGTTTGCTGCGATCGTCAACTGATCAGCTGTGGAGTCCTGTTGATCACTTGCTGAAGGTTGCGGGGCATTCCCCTTAGGCAGCCTACCACCAGCGGCTTTCTTGCGCTTTGGAGATTCTTCTAATAGTTTAAGGCTATTAAATTGCGAATCAAGCGCAGAAAGAAGATCATCAGCTCGACGAAAACTATCTCTAGCCACGCCAAAACTGCTGATCAGTCCTTTCAAGCCACCTTTAGTTTGGCGCATAAAGAGTTGCATTTCATTCGCAACTCCTAGGCAAGTATCACAACAGTATTTTAGATTAGGGCCTTTAGCTAGGTCATCACTTGTTCGGCCGTTAAAACCAGCGCACTTAGTGTGCACCATTCTATCACATAGCCAACAGGTCATTTTTGACTGATCAGGCTTTATTACCTGACGGCATTTGTTATGAAAGCAGACAACATTGGATTCCATGTTTAATTGGGTTTTGACCACTGTACCAAAAGACAAAATCAGAAAATGTACCGCAAGAGCGCAGTGTGCACTTTAAGATTTTGTGTGGGAGAGCGAGAGAGCGGGTGCACCGTGCAGTTTATTACAAAAACAGCACCAAACAGCACTACGGACAACGCACGAAAAAGAGAGTAAACAAAACGCAAAGACAGAAAGAGAACAGATTGAATTAATTTATTAAAATAATGCACATATCACAAAAGATTCACTCGCGAAGCGAACGGCACTTTAACTAGTACGGATTACGAAATTGAATTATTAAAGAATTTGTTAAATTCCACCTCTGGATTTAGCAAAACAAAAATAAATTCGGAGCGCAGAAAAAAACACAAGCTTTCGAATTAACAAATTAAATTAAATTAAATTTCTATCGATATGCAGAAAATCTTTTAGCCACGGCCCCCCAACGCCCACACTCTGAAAAGTGATTTGATATTTTTTCGCATTTTGGTTAGTCTTGTAAATTTCTCTCGATTTGCCAAAAATATTTTTGCCACGCCCACTCTAACGCCCACAAACTCCCAAAAACGGTCAGTGATGAAATTTCTCTGCGCACTTCCATTAGCTGAGTAACGGGTATTAAGTAGTCGGGGAACTCGACTATAGCGATATCTCTTGTTTTCATATAAATTTAGCGGTGATTAAACGCTCGAAATTTTTACAGTTTGGTAATTCATCGGTGAAAAGCTAATGGATGGAACTGCAGGGAGGTTTCCGAAATCATTACCTGAAATACATTATCGAAAGGATTCTGAATGTTTTTCAAAACAAGTATTTCAGAATATTTATATTACAATAATTTCGTAAACGTTACTGAGGATTGTTTTTATATTATTTTCCAAATTATTTATTAGCAAAGGTATTTTTTGTGTATCGTATTCTAACTAAAGTAGAGGAAGTGTTCCCAAAGTCCCAGTTTAATAATTTTTTTTTTTTGATTGTAAATTTGTTATCGATTTGCCAAAGATATTTGAATTACGCCCACTCCAACGCCAACAAAAGGCCAAAAACTGTCACAACCTAAGTTGTTAAAAATTTAAAATTTTTTAAAATTGTGGTTATTTTTTTCCCAATTTTTACCGAAATCCCATAAAATGTTAAAATTTCTCGGTCGTTGAGTAACGGGTATCTGATAGTCGGGGAACTTGACTTTAACATTCTCTCTTGTTTATTTAAAGGTTAATTAAACATGTAGTCCCATTTTCCAACACAACTGAAACGAAGATAGCCCAAGCTTCGATAGATTGATTGGTTTTTGTGATGTTTGTCTTAGCGATAAATTCCTAGGACATGTCAATGTTAAAAACATCTAAAGTTTTTATACAAATTAAGCGATGAATAAGGGCTCGGTATTTATAATATTTTGTGATAGCCTGATGAAAGATACATAAGTGAATGGCATTTGAACAAAAATTCTAGAGAGCCTGGAGAGATCCATCTATAGAGCCAGCACAAACAATATTCGTATGGCGTTACGCATTTTGATGTAATATCTTTCGAAAATACCCCTTTCGATTTCTTGAAAAATATATATCTTCTTAATCAAAATCAACTTCAGAAGCTAAATGTTTTAGATTAAGCATTTTACGTACACCCTTTTTGTAAGATCATAAGACTTTGAAGATTAACATATAAAACCAACCAGAATCTAAAACAGGGTAAGGGGTATTACCATCTCGTTGAGTCAGACGAAACGCGACAAGGAAAATGCAAGTCGACAATAAACAAGTGTCCAATGACCAGTTCAGCGGCCGCATTAGTTCGCAGAAAAAAAACCTACTAAAATTACGGGTACAGTTCACCGAGGGGATATTGACTCCCAAAATAGGGGAATTCTAAAAATATGACTCCTAGGTGGGAACACTTGGCATATAATAACGATGTCCGAAGTAGCTCAGAAAAAGCTCTAAGCCGGTATAAGAAGACCGTAGCCCACCGAGAAATCGAGAGTCAATACTCGGGAGTCAGTAGTCGGGACTCAATACTCGAGATTCAATTCTCGAGATTACCTTCCCGGGACTCCATCCTCGCGATTCTATTCTCGGGAAATCTATCCTCGGGCGGTATAATCCCCAATGAAGACAGTCTTAAACGCCAAGAGCTTCGGTCAAAAGAAAAGTAACGAGGGGACCAAGGACTAAATCCTGCACCAACCCCCAGGATACCACGACTTAGACTGGAAGGATCAAACCCCAGCGTAAGGAATACTCTTGAAGAAAAACTAGAATCCTACCGACCAAAACTATAGAAAAGAAGTCTCAAGATGGGCGACAAGGAGTCCAAGGCATCCGACAACACCGCCAACGTAATCAACACTGTGGAAGTCATCGACCACAAAGATGAGATACTGGGTGTGCAATATACACTTGAGTTTATCGCGTGATATTAGTGTTGCTGGCACTATTGAAGCTAGTAAGAATCTTCAAGTGATCAGTGCAACGGCGTCGGAAAGGATCGTATCCAGTATTCCGCAACACCAATAGTGTATAGCTCTGGAAACGGAGCCCGCTCAACAGATATGAGCAGTGTATCGGGCTAAAAAATCCGTCTATTTGACGGATGTTTGACGGACAGTCTTGACAAAAGGCTGTTACAAAATAATCGTATTGCGCGCCCCGCGACGTTCCGTCAGGGATGCGGACGTATGAAGAGGAGGGAATGTGGCCGAAACATTTCCCGATCCTTTTACGATCAAGCTACCGCTTAGCTTGTGGGGCAGTGAGGACTACTGACTGACGAACGATACGAATTTTTTCAGGCACTTCTTATATTTATTCTCGTTATGTTGGAGAGGTTAGAGGCTTACCAAGATTCCACGACCCAAAATCGACAAGCTTACACTGGAAACCTGGTGTCCTTACTCAGGACATTGTCACTAATACGGCGACGTAACAAGCGTGTAGATTCCAGAAATATAGACGTAGCGCAAGTTCGTTTTAAACGTTGCAACACCCAGTCGAACGCCAGGAAGCTGCCACCCACACTAACTCGCCCATAACGTTTTTTTTTTTCATAAGTAAAATCATGAAAACTTACGCAACATACCCAAATGATTTTTCAATACTAATAAACTTCTAAAGGTTGTGCAAGATTAAGTTCGTGGGCCATATAACATTTATATATATATTTATTTTGAAGAAACTTTGTATCAATTACCTTTTCAACAATTACAGTGTACTTTTTATACCCGTTACTCGTAGAGTAAAAGGGTATACTAGATTCGTTGAAAAGTATGTAACAGGCAGAAGGAAGCGTTCCCGACCATATAAAGTATATATATTCTTGATCAGGATCAATAGCCGAGTCGATCTGGCCATGTCCGTCTGTCCGTCCGTATGAACGTCGAGATCTCAGGAACTATAAAAGCTATAAAGTTGAGATTCAGCATGCAGACTCCAGTGACATAGACGCAGCGCAAGTTTGTCGATTCATGTTGCCACGCCCACTCTAAAGCACAAACCGCCCAAAAGGGCCACGCTCACACTTTTGAAAATATTTTTATATTATTTCATTTTCCTATTAGTATTGTAAATTTCTATCGACCTGCAGAAACACTTTTTGCCACGCCCACACTTTTGAAAAATATTGATATATTTTTTATACATTTTTGTTACTCCTGTAAATTTCTCTCGATTTGCCATAAATCTTTTTGTCACGCCCAATCTAACGCCCACAAACCGCCACATACGGTCAGTGTTGAAATTTCTATTCGCACTTCCACTAGCTGAGTAACGGGTATCAGATAGTCGGGGAACTCGACTATAGCGTTCTATAGCGTGCCAACCAATAAATTGGTTATATTGGTGACAAGAAGACAAGTAGTCGGAAATGCAAGCGGATGACATTGGCTTTTTAAATTGAAGTTGAGTTGCTAATCAGTACGTTGTTTAGATCCCGAGTCCAGTAGAGCACGACAAAGGAACGCGGAATGGATTTTTACTAATACGGTTGCAGATGCTAGGACCACAATATCTTTACTAATATACTGTGCAAGTAAAGCAGCAGTCGTCCCAGGCAATATAGGGAGTTCTACGGCATGATTAAGTCTGGGGTGTTGTGCTCAGATCTGTATGAACGCAATTGCAGAAGGCACAGGTGGAAGGGTTGAAATTAGTGACTAGATTGGATGACCTAAGCCCGGCGCATAGCTTGTAATAGCGAAATCCCTATTCTCCAGCTTCCTGCATCGAAGGTTTCTCTAGAAACGATGCAATGGATTTGTAATTTAAAATTAAAATATCGAATTCTGGGTTATCCAATTAAAGCCATTTTCTTTTTTCAAACGTGTAACTCAATGGCAATTTGTTGATCCCCTTTAAGCACAGCGATACGGACAACCGCCGACATAAGTCGCGTGTTAATCATAATCCGTTAGAAATCGTGATTTCGAATCCCGCCGTATGTTATGTTATGTTATGTTATATATTACGTAATGTTATTGAGTATAATTGCTTAATTTTACATTACCCCTAACTACGTCATCAAACCTGCTGACTACGTGAAAATTTTATTAAGGACGCCAAAGCCGCTCACCTTATCGAATATAATTTCTTCAACAGCTCACTTATTATTCGAAGATAAGCGAAAGATATTGGAGATATTTAGAAATCCATGTAAATAGGAAAAAATTGTTGATAGTTTGTAATTAAAACCGAAATTTCTACAAAGAATTATCTAATATGACTATTACACCTGAAGAGAAGTGGAGACGCTTGATTGGAGTTGTATAAAAGAGAAAGTTAAGGTTTAAGGTGACCCGCTGTGGATACGCTAAGAAGACTTAAAATGTAGAATTTTTGCGTCACAAATACCCATATTTGTTTGAAGAAAGACTGGCTTTTCGCATCTTGTTGGACCTACATGCCTACATGACCTATATGCCGTGAACTACGGTGCTTATGACTGTAGCGGTCCTTAAGAAAAAATGGAAGAGTCCTAAAAAGCAGGCTTTGGATTGAAGACCAATAGTAAATTGTTTGTTGCATATAGTCTGCAACCTTTACCAATTGAATATATTGGTTCTGCGGTATCTCAGGTAAAACATAAGAGAGAGAGAGAACGCTTTAGACAAGTTCCCCGACTATTTGTGGAAATTATAGGAAGCTATTTGAAGTACGAAGGAGAAATTTCAACACTGACAGTTTTTAGCGAAACGTGGACGTTAGAAAGGGCGCTGGCAAATCGAGAGAAATTTACAAAACTAATGAAAATGTAAAAAAACATTTATTAAAAGTGTTGGCGTGGCAGTTTGGTGCGGCTTGTGAGTGTTAGGGGTAAAAAGTTTTTCTGCAGATCGATAAAACTTTACAATACTAAGAAAAAAAACAAGAGAGAACGCTATAGTCGAGTTCCCCGACTATCTGATACCCGTTACTCAGCTAAAGGAAGTGCCAAGGAGAGTCTTCAACACTGAGAGTTTTTGGAGGTTTGTGGGCGTTGGAGTGGGCGTGGCAAAAAGTTTTTTGGCAAATCGATAGAAATTTACAAGACAAAAATGAAAAAATATAAAAACATTTTTCAAAAGTGTTGGCGTGGCAGCCTTGGGCGGTTTGTGGGCGTTAAAGTGGTCGTGGCAAAAAGTTTTTTTGCAAATCGATAGAAATTTATAAGACCAATATAAAAATGAAAAAATGCCAAATTATTTATGAAAAGTGTGGGCGTGGCAGTTTTGAATGGTTTGTGGGCGTTAGAGTGGGCGTGGCAACATGAACGTCAAGATCTCAGGAACTTTAAAAGCTAGAATGTTGAAATTAAGCATGCAGACTCCGGAGACATAGACGGAACGCAAGTTAGTTGACCCATGTTGCCACGCCCGAAAACCCAAACTGCTACACCCACAATTTTAAAAATATATTTTTTATATTTATTAATTTTTTAATTAGACATGTAAATTTCTATCGATTTGCAGAAAAACTTCTTCCCACGCCTACTCTGACGCTCTGAACCCCCCAAAGCTGACAAGCCCACACTTTTAAAAAATGTTTTGAAATTTTTTCATTTTTATTGTATTTTCTTTAGATTTGCTAAAAATTTGGTAGCCACGCCAGCCAAACGCCCACAAACCGCCTACAAACCAGAAAAAAATGCCACGCCCACAGTTCTGAAAAGTGATTTGATATTTTTTCGCATTTTGGTTAGCCTTGTAAAGCTCTGCCAAAAATCTCTTTGCACGCCCACTCTAAGGCCCAAAAACCGATAAAAACTGTAAGTTTCTCCTTTGCTATTCCACTAGCTGAGTAAAGGGTAGTCGGGGAACTCGACTAAAGCGTTCTCTTTTGTTTTCTTTTACTGACGACCATAAAAGTCTTTTCTTATTCCCTTGCAGAAGTGTAAGGAGGCATTATAAAAGTATATAAAGTATATACATATTTATTTATTCAATATTAACAGTATCTATGTCCGTCGGCCCATCTGTATGTATCGCGTCCGTCCGCGAACTAGTTTTAAAGCATCATACATATAGGCACGATCCTACAGCCTTCTATTGTTTATAAATGTTATATGTTTATATAATATATATACATATTCTTTATAAGTCGGAACGAGACGGTTAAAAAAAAATTTAAGTTATCTTATTCGGTATCTATTTTCGTTTTTTCATGCATATTTTCCGCGATTTTAACCGACTCCCGACTCACCACCACTAGCTATAATATTTTATATTTACACTTTTTGTTTGATTTCTCGTGTAGAATTTCATATTTTTAGTCATGCTCTGCCTATTGTTTAGTTTCGGAGATTTTTTTTCAAATGATTAAATATCTTTTGTATAAATGTCTTTTGTTTATATTAGTAGTAATAGTATATGCAAGAATACTATAACCTATTTAAGTAACTGCGTACATATACATATGTGCTGACATACTTAGTTGGTAACGGCGTTAATTGTTTTTCAAGCGCCGTATACATATGTATGCATTTTATAAGCCGATAAAAGTAAAAGCTACATGCAAAAATCTTAACACAGCACTTCAGTATTAGTTATGAGATCTATTTGTTTGAACTTTAAAACATTCCCTTCATTTGATTTAAGCAACAACAATACAAAAAAGATCCGTTATATTTTGTTTCATTTTCTTTTTTTATGCTTTGGTAAAGCTTTTGTGAGATTATGGTAGCTCTAGACTCGACCAACTTGCTCTGAGATCGTGATCAAGTTGGCAGCTGCAATTTCTTGCGCTCTCTGAGCCATGGCATGATTCACTGAGCCATTCCTTTCCCTGGCTCATTCGTAAGCTCGTTTTGCAGTGACTTTTCTACTTAAACATTTTATATAGTCGTACGTATGTAGCTACCGCTTCAGTTTGGTGCTTAAACGCGTTGCTCGTACTTCATTAAGCTGAAATCAGTTCAAGTGGTGTTGCTATCGCTTAGTACACATACTTTGAAAAGATAATATAGTCTTATGTTGTGAACATCCACCAAAAAGTATAATTGAAAAGCTTACAACATTTCGAGCCCGAAAGGAATTTAACAAATTAAAACAAGAATTGTGAAAAGTCAAAGTATACGCCATTCATACGACTATGAGAGCCATGGATCTCAAAGGATTTTACCAAACTTTTATTTCGTTCCTGATCTTGTGTGTACTTTCCGATTTTCCTGAAGCATTTGCAGTACGTGTTGCCAACTCACAGCAAAATCATCTTAAGAAAGGTAAGAAAATCCGAGGCTAAACAGAAAATATCACCTCATAAATATAGGTAATTTTAACTCCCAACAAGTCTTGGAATATTATGCTGTTGTTTGTCAACTGTACTTAAATTTTTTTTAAATGTGTATTTTTATACAATGTGTTTTTGAACTCTTACGTTGGTTTGCTACACTTCCGTTTCCGTTCTCTTGAGAAAATATATAAGAATTATATAATTATTAGTTTGCCATATTTCAAGGCGCCCATGCTTGCAAAAGCTTCAATTAAATTCACTCAAAAATGATTATAGCATGCTGCAACTTTTCACGGATTAAAAAGTATGTAGCGATTGTGATTCAAAACACACAAACTCTTAAATACCGTCTTACTTATTTAACCCATAATAAATGAAAGGTAAAATTCTGCAAGGTAATTACATTTGTGAACGGCAGTATTCGTGGTAAGAAAGCAGCTTCTATATATGAACACACGAAAGCTTAAAATTTGCTGAGATGGTGCGATCAGTGTGTGATGCTTAAAGCGAAAGGTATTACTAAAACGGAAGGAAATAAATATTAAAACATAGGAAAAAAAATTAAATGGTTTAGGAAAAAGAGCAGTGAATGCGTACCAAAAAACTGGCTATGTTGAATCCAGTGTAGATAGATAAATGTACTTTCTAAAATTTTCCCATTCGCCTAGCTCGAATAAAAAAAAAGGGTATGTTTCCTACATATCAGGTAAAATATGCTAATGAAAAGGGCCATCTAAGGAGAGTTTATTTTATATATTGAGTTTCTTATAAGTTTCGTCAGAGAAAATATATTTTTGGTTTGTTGAAGGTTAAATCCCTTTTTACTTAATTTTTGATGGAATATTTTAAGATTATTTAAATTAAATTATAAACATGGAACTTTAACTTATAAAAGTTCCACTCTCTTTAAATAAATAAATGAGTAAGAATAATAATCCTAATACTGCTCACTTTTTTCTTTTTTTCGTAAATCAAAAATGATCTTTTTGCGAGTAGATTTTTATTTATCGCCTACTTAGATACTTTGCGCGTTAAAGTTATACTCTTTAAATTTTACTAATAGTGGTACTTCCTTCACTTTGCTGAATGACCTTGTCAGTTGTTAGCATGCTGCTCCCTAAAAATGTTATTTTCAATAATACGAACAATTTAACAACCTGTAAGTTATTAAATCGATGGAACTTCGAGATGTTGCCAACTATATTGGACGATTTCAAGAAAACTCTGTAAGATTATGGTATGACAATATGTTGTACATTTTGTTTATCTTTCTTAAAAAAAACACATTTTATTCAATAATACAATTTCCCAGAGTTTGAGTCATATTTCTTTTGTTTCATTTCGAGGTAGTCATTTACTTTTCGAGTTAGAATAACACACGAATTAAAAACAAGAGATACTGCTATATTAGAGTTCCTCGAATTTTAGATGAACGTTACACAGCTAGTGGAAGTGCGAACGAGAAAGATTTACAAGACTAACAAATATCAAAACATTTTTTTTAAGTGTGGGCGTGGCAGTTTTGGGCGTGGCACCATGGACCATAAACTTGCCATATCGAAAAGAACACAATTGAAAAATAGGTTTTTAACATTGTTCTTTTTATACCCGTTACTCCTAGAGTAAAAGGGTATACTAGATTCGTTGAAAAGTATGTAACAGGCAGAAGGAAGCGTTTCCGACCATATAAAGTATATATATTCTTGATCAGGATCAAAAGCCAAGTCGATTTGGCCATGTCCGTCTGTCCGTCTGTCTGTCCTTCCGTATGAACGCTGAGATCTCAGGAACTACAAAAGCTAAAAAGTTGAGATTAAGCATACAGACTCTAGAGACATAGAAGCTGCGCAAGCTTGTCGATTCATGTTGCCACGCCCACTCTAACGCCCACAAACCGCCCAAAACAGCCACGCCCACACTTTTGAAAAATGTTTCGATATTTTTTCATTTTTGTATTAGTCTTGTAAATTTCTATCGATTTGCCAAAAAACTTTTTTCCACGCCAAAAACTGTCAGTGCTGAAGACCTCCTTCGCACTTTTTTTCTCTAGCTGAGTAACGGGTATCAGATAGTCGGGGAACTCGACTATAGCGTTCTCTCTTGTTTAAATATTCAAAGTTAAACTAGTGGGAGAGAGGTGACCAAATTATGTATACTTTATACAAAATAGCATATACATTACTTTCATCTGTGTTTGCTGAAATCAAAAACTAATTCAACCAGTTGTAGGTCTATGATTTAACAGTTAACAATTGATTACAATAAGCAATCAGAGCTTGTGGATTTAACTTTGGAGTACGCACGAAAAGGGTGTTCTTTGGACATATCAGTAAAAAGATTATTTGAACGACGTATAAATAATTTGCTTATTACTTATTCTAGATAGATAAGGACGTACTTTAGTCCTTATATATATATATAATATTAATATATTTATATTATGAAGCTGTTGCTACTTTATATAAATTATTGTCCTGGCATTTTACCTTTGTCTTGTTAAGCACTTGCTAATACTGTTAAATATTTGCGTTATGACCTGACGAAAATTCACCCAGCTGGTTGTCGCGCGCTTAAATTTCTTAGTATGTTGTCGATTTTCCAACGAAAATACCTCCAACTATTTTTGACGAATGAACTTTTCGCTGTACATTGTTTAGAAGGTTTAAAATTTAGTACCATGTCATAATTATGTAATGTATGTTATGTATCTTCACGTCAGATTTTATTCGTCCCCAGCAGGTGGTGCATTTTTGGGAATACATGCATATGAAGAGATAAACGGGTATCTGATAGTCGATGCACATATTAGATTTTAATATGTATATATATGTACATACTACTACAACTGGGTATCTTCCTTAATCATTCTTCTAAGTGGTCCTAACCCAATAAATACAAGTGTCTTATTTGAAATCAATGCAAAAACAAAATACATATTTATTAAGCTTAAACCGGTCTGCAAGGGGTATAAAATGGTGCAGTCTTAAAGAATAACTGATTCAAGGTGACTTTAAACTGAAAATTGGTATATGTATTTGTGTTCGTCCAAACATATATTTGTTTAATGTTAGTATTGCATTATTAAACTTTAACATTCGAAACAGATATACTTCTTCAAATCAAAACATATTTTTTTATATTGTTATTGTGGCTAAACAAATGGTCAAACTGTTAGGCAAAACCATGCCAGACATCTATATTTCCATAAATACAAACTAACAGACTAACATATGTGACACGTACGGAATGTGGGACTGGTTTCCGATTGCAATTATACAGTCCCAATATATACATACATATATATATACGCATGCTATATAAATATGTATGTGCACTAGTGAAAATGTTTCGAAATAACGTAATTGATTACACTAGCGAACAAGATAAATGGTGTAAAAAAGCTTCAGAAGTATCTTAAATCTTTTTAAAGAGCTTTTATAAATGAAATTTCTAATTCAGCAATCTCTATTTTTACTGTTTTTTATTTTAAAGCTAGCATAGTACGCCTCCAAGCTAAATAAATAAATAGGCTCTGGTAACAATATTGTATGCTAGGACAACGAAAATATAAAAATGTATATTTAATAGAGCTGTTGCAATGGACCTAATATGATACAAGCATACATAATTATACATATGTACACCGAAGAAATTAAATTTTACCTTTTTTTTTGAACTATAACAGATTATCGTAAAACTGTTCCGTTTTGTTATTTTCTCATAAAAAAGAATTAACACAATATTTAAAATAAATATTTCGAAAATAGGAAAATGAAACCTGGATTTCTAGACTATCTTCGTGTTATGAAAATTACATTTATCCAACTTACCAGCAATAATAAGTTAAAATTAAAATAAATTTACCAGTTATAGGTGTAGTTTTTTTTTACATTTAGTTTTAAATTTTTCGCTTAGTTCAATACATTTATTTTTGAAATGTTTACATGTATAGTTGTATATGCATATGTAGATTTTCCATTTATTTTAAAGACTATTACGGCTAAAAGTTGCGGTCTAAATACAAGTCGAAATAACTCACAAAACAAGACTAAGCTGAAGAGCCAGTTTTCTGGTTTACTTTAAAACTGTATTTGTAATTCATACATGTGTACAAAAATATTTAACTGTGTGAAATGTCTGTACTATATATGAAGTTGTCTATGAAGCTCAACGAAATGGAACAAAAAACTAGTTGACGACAACAAAAGCTAATAATTTTGTGGCTTATAGATTTCGACCAAAAAGCTTAACTAGAAAAATAAATTTATTTATAGATAATACCATGTTAAAACATATATAATGCAATTTAAATTTTTGTATGTTTTTCAACTCTTTAGCTTTATTGGTCGAAGTCAAAAAAACTTTAATAGATGGGCAGAACAGGACTCGAAAACACGTTTAAAACAAAACATATTTAGCTTATGTACGTTCTAGATTTAAGCTGGAAAATTATTTTCATTTCTGCGCTATGTACGTTTGTTGCTAATTATACCCGTTACTCGTAGAGTAAAAGGGTATACTAGATTCGTTGAAAAGTATGTAACAGGCAGAAGGAAGCGTTTCCGACCATATAAAGTATATATATTCTTGATCAGGATCAATAGTCGAGTCGATCTGGCCATGTCCGTCTGTCCGTCCGTCTGTCTGTCCGTCTGTCCGTATGTCTGTCTGTCCGTCCGTATGAACGCTGAGATCTCAGGAACTACAAAAGCTAGAAAGTTTAGATTGGGCATACAGACTCCAGAGACATAGACGCAGCGCAAGTTTGTCGATTCATGTTGCCACGCCCACAAACCGCCCAATACTGCCACGCCCACACTTTTGAAAAATGTTTTGATATTTTTTCATTTTTGTATTGGTCTTGTAAATTTCTATCAATTTGCCAAAAACCGTTTTGCCACGCCCACTCTAACGCCCACAAACCGCCCAAAGCTGCCACGCCCACACTTTTGAAAAATGTTTAGATATTTTTTCATTTTTGTATTAGTCGTCTAAATTTCTATCGATTTGCCAAAAAACTTTTTGCCACGCCCACTCTAACGCCCACAAACCTGCACTTCTACTAGCTGAGTAACGGGTATCAGATAGTCGGGGAACTCGACTATAGCGTTCTCTCTTGTTTTACATGGCGACGTGTGGCATGGAATGTAGCTGGAAAACAAGATAGAACGCTATAGTCGAGTTCCCCGACTATATGATATCCGTTACTCAGCTTGTTGACGTGGGAAGGATAAATTTTAACACTCACGGTTTTTGTCTGTTTTCGGGTCTTAGAGTGGTTGTGGAAAAAAGTTTTTTTTGCGAATCGAAAGAAATTTAGAAGACTAATAAAAAAATGAAAAAACGAGAGAGAACGCTATAGTCGAGTTCCCCGACTATCTGATGCCCGTTACTCAGCTAGTGAAAGTGCGAAGGAGGTCTTCAACACTGACAGTTTTTGGCGGTTTGTGGGCGTAAGAGTGGGCGTGGCAAAAAGCTTTTTGGCAAATCGATTGAAATTTACAAGACTAATACAAAAATGAAAAAATATCAAAACATTTTTCAAAAGTGTGGGCGTGGCAGTTTTGGGCGGTTTGAGGGCGTTAGAGTGGGCGTGGCAGCATGATCCAACAAACTTGCGCTGCGTCTATGTCCCTGGAGTCTGTATGCTTAATCTCAACTTTCTAGCTTTTGTAGTTCCTGAGATCTTGACGTTCATACGGACAGACAGACGGACGGACAGACGGACAGACGGACATGGCCAGATCGACTCGGCTACTGATCCTGATCAAGAATATATATACTTTATATGGTCGGGAACGCTTCCTTCTGCCTGTTACATATTTTTCAACGAATCATGTTGCCACGCCCACTCTAACGCCCACAAACCGCCCAAAGCTGCCACGCCCACACTTTTGAAAAATGTTTTGATATTTTTTCATTTTTGTATTAGTCTTGTAAATTTCTATCGAATTTCCAAAAAAAATTTTTCCACGCCCACTCTAACGCCCACAAACCGCCCAAAGGGCCACGCCCACACTTTTGAAAAATGTTTTGATATTTTTTCATTTTTGTATTGGTCTTGTAAATTTCTATAGATTCTAACTCTAACTCTCTCTCTTGTTTTTTTATACCCGTTACTCGTAGAGTAAAAGGGTATACTAGATTCGTTGAAAAGTATGTAACAGGCAGAAGGAAGCGTTTCCGACCATATAAAGTATATATATTCTTGATCAGGATCAGTAGCCGAGTCGATCTGGCCATGTCCGTCTGTCCGTCCGTCTGTCTGTCCGTCTGTCCGTATGAACGTCGAGATCTCAGGAACTACAAAAGCTAGAAAGTTGAGATTAAGCATACAGACTCCAGAGACATAGACGCAGCGCAAGTTTGTCGATTCATGTTGCCACGCCCACTCTAACGCCCACAAACCGCCCAAAACTGCCACGCCCACACTTTTGAAAAATGTTTTGATATTTTTTCATTTTTGTATTAGTCTTGTAAATTTCTATCGATTTGGCAAAAAACTTTCTGCCACGCCCACTATAACGCCTACAAACCGCCAAAAACTGTGTTTAAGACTCTCCTTCTCCCTTCCACTAGCTGAGTAACGGGTATCAGATAGCCGGGGAACTCGACTATAGCGTTCTATCTTGTTAAAATTTTATTTTGCGTGTCGATAAAAAAATTTTGCCCAACGACTTTTCCAGTTCTCGTGAATCCTCACGCTGCTGGCGTGAGCGATCTATTTCAGTTTCCATTGTTTTCTTTGTTGGCCGCACGCTCTTTCTGTCTTCCGCCCTACAAAAAGTTACATTTTGATATTTTCATATACTTTCACACTGTAAACTTACTGTGTTTGAGTGGTCGAGTTGGCGTATCCTTCTTTAATGAACTCCGATTTGCACTGTGGAATAGCGTCAACAATTAATCACCTCTTTTTCAATGCATGAACTTTTCTACTTTAAATCTTCCACTGCGATGATTAAAAATGAGTGTCGCAGATTCTAGAGTTATCACCAAGGCACACCTCGGTGCTTTAACAAATTGCTCTTCAGGTACACACTTGCGGAATTGCAGAATTTGCAATAACTCAGTTTTAGGTTGACGCGCAAGGGTTAACGTCTTACCAAAAACATGTGTCAAAACGTTGCCAGACCATTCCCACAAATAGGCCATCCTACACTGCATTCGCCTCGAATGCGTCGTCTTTGTCGTCGGTTTAAGGCATTAATGGCTTTTGAAATTCAGCGCGTGCTCGTCTGCCTTGGGCCCTCACCAAATACGGAATCTTTTGAAACGTCATAAGTATCACTTAATTTAAACTTTACAATGCGGTATAGACCAAGATACTTCGGTTTTAGGTTTAAGCCTGGACCAAGCTGAGTTCTTTTATAAGAAATCCAACTTTGTAATTTGATGCTGGTCTTCGTCGTAGATTTTATCTCTTTTTGTTCTCGTTTTAAATAAAGAATATGCTTTCTTGCTGGGATTCTAAGTTGACGCGATCGTCATTGAAATTCTGAATCATTTCATCTTCTAGCATCTTGAATCATTAATTATCGAATTAAAGAAGCTTCTTCGTTCTTGGTAATAGCTCTCATGGTAAAGTTTTGGTGCTTTTAGCAAATGTTGAGTTAATGACTTGTTGTACGCTACTGACGAATTTATACCATTGTCGTAGGTCGTCAATAGAACATTTTGAAAGGCCTGAAACTATTTTCAACCTCTCAACCTGGCCATTTGCTCGCGGAAGGCCTGTCGTGATGAGGTGATATTTAATTCTTCGTTATCAAAATATAGCCTGAACTTCTCCGACGTAAGCGCAGAACCTTTGTCGGATTTCCAAAAATGTTGCTTTGCTCTTAAAGACTTGAAAAAGCATCTCTTCAATTTGGTCGAATTGGTCGGAAAGAGCCAGCAGAATATGGTGAAATTGTTGATTACTGCTAATGTGTTTATACTGCTTGTGCGTTGACTCTAGAGGCACAAGAAAATCTATATGGTACGTTTGTAGCGGTTGATCTTCTTTGCTTAGTGGATGAAGTTCGCCTTCTTGCTTTTCTTGCTACTTTCATTTTGGTACGTCAAACTCATTCAGTCTTATTGACTGAAAAGTGGCCGTGCTTGTTAAATGATTTCGCGGTGCATAGCCGCAGGCACAACTATGACTTTGCTGTCGTCGACTAGTTTGTACAAAAGACCTTGCTTCATGAAAAACTCGTGTTTTGTCTTCTACGATAGAATTTAGATTTTTGCTTTCAGCTTGATGCTGGGTACACTTCATTGTACTTCATTGCTAGCTCGACATCAGAGTGGCGACGTCTGTGTTCGACGTCGTATTGGAAGTCCTTCTCCTGGTTAGTTTTAGCCAAAGCATTAAAGGCTGTAATGAATTTGAAGCGCCAACTAAGTAGTAAGATTCTGAATTTCTTTAATGCTTACACTACAGCGGGTATTTCAAGTTCATAACATGTAAACTTTCTTTCAGCTTAGGAAGTCTTTTTGCTCATCTCATCTCGAGATTTCTGTAAAAAAACGGCGCCAAAACCATCTGTTGAAGCGGTAGTAAGTAAATCAGTCTTGTCCTGGTGATGATTTTTAGACATCTTAAGACTGTTGAAAGCAGTTATCTTCAAATCGCCAAATTTAATCTTCGCATCTAGTTTTGTCATGTTAGCCTTTTTGAAAAGTTGGGAATACATTTTCGGAAGTATCCTACTAAACCAAGGATATATTGTACTTTGAAGTCGCAGCTGGCGTTTTCGTTGGAGACGGACTTAGTAGTTTATTCTCGATTATGTGGCCCAAATACTCGATTTTAGTTTTCAGAAAATGTCATTTCTTACTTATTTATGAGCCCATGTTCTGAGCACCTGTTAAGAACTTCACTGATGTTTCCTACAGCTTCTTCGTCAGTTTCTGCATGGATAGCCACTTCTTTGACGGTAAAGTCCCTGAAGATAGCGTTTACATGTTGGCATACGCTTGGCGTATTTGAAAGACCGAAAGGTACTCGCAGAAATTGAAATCATCCGTTGTGAGTGATGAACGATTTATATTTACGGCTCTGTTCCTAAATTTCTATGTGGTAGAATGGTTGCGGTTTAAATTCATCTAAAATTATTAACTACCGTAAGCATTACCCTCTAGATTCCCTGAAAGCCTTCTGGAAGCATTTCCTGAAACGCTTCTGGATGCAAGCTTTGAAAGGTTTTTCGAAACATGTATTCTAGAATATTTATAATAAAATACTTTTCTAAACGTTAGCAAGGATTGTTTCTGAATAATTTTTATTTATATTATAATTTGTTAAATTTACTGATTTACTGATCCTTAATGATTTAGATTGACTATTGTTTAAGGATTTTCGCATTTGTTGGTGGTCGTGTTGTATCATGAAGTTTTCCGATCACCTGAAAATAATCGTTTAAGTTTCCACTGCATAAGAAGGGCAGCAAGCTTAGTGAAATTCCAAGTCTGTTCAAAAATTAATAATCTATTAGCTACAAAACCATTATACATCAATATATGCCATATATGGTATATATGGCAGGAAACAACAATCTAACAAAAATCAAGAGAGAACGCTATAGTCGAGTTTCCCGCCTATCTGATACCCGTTACTCAGCTAGTGGAAGTGCGAAGAGAAATTTCAACATTGACAGTTTTTACGGATTTGTGGGCGTTAGAGTGGGCGAGGCAAAAAGTTTTTCTGCAGATCGATAGAAATTTACATTACTAACAAAAAAAATATCAAAACATTTTACAATAGTGTGGGCGTTGCAGTTTTGGTCGATTTGTGTGCGTTAGAGTGGGCGTGGCAACTTGCACTGCGTCTATGTTTCTGGAGTCTGTATGCTTAATCTCAACTTTCTAGCTTTTGTAGTTCCTGAGATCTCGACGATCATACGGACGGACAGACAGACGGACATTTATAAACTTTAAATGATCGGAAACGCTTCCTTCTGCCTGTTACATACTTTTCAACGAATCTAGTATACGCTTTTACTCGAACTACTCTAATCGTATATCATCTATCCGTTACTCATCTAAAGCAACTAATTTTTTTATATTAAAAAAAAACACATTTACACTGTATACCTTACAATTAGTTTTAAATTTCGGCCATAGCAATGAAAAGCAAAAAGATAGCTATGTTAAATACGAATGCCTTCTACCGACACAGAGTTTAATTTTTATATATATTTTTTATTTGTTTTATTTAACGCAGAAAATCAACCGGATCTTACACCAATGGGGTCCTTCTGGCAGCAACATGTGGCCACTTCCAGTAGTTCAACTCCATATGATTCACCATTTTTTTCAGCAACTCACGGCCTTGTGCAGACTCACCCCTCTCTGGGAGGAAGCCAATCCGGGCCTGCTCCATTAAATGGCAATAGCCTTGGAACTGGTGTGCCTTCCTCAAACTTAGCTGGTACTAAGCCTTCTCTAACCGCTGGAAGCGGGTACCTGAACTCACGCGGAAGTCTACCGACCTCTGCACGTTATCCAGCTAATAAGATCACAGGAACCGTGGTCGAGCCCAACCCAAAATCTCCTTTCCGTCACTTAGATTTCTCTACTAGTGCAACTGCCGAGCTGCGGCGCAATCCTGCGCTATCTGCTCCTGATGAATGTGCCCGCGCTTGTCGCGAGGGCGAGCCTCCGAGAATTTGCTATTATCATTTTACGTTGGAATACTACACAGTATTGGGAGCGTAAGTACTTGGCAATTCAAAATTGTTTGATTAGAAAGATTAGCTGTTTTAAAAGGCAGTGGTTGGTTTAATAAAAATGAATGCAATCCTATTAATATCGATCGGTTATATAGCTTTTTTAATTATCAATATTTTTTTACCATATTTACATCTGACTGTATTCTGGTTTTCCGATAATGAAAAAAGTTTGTAACAAGTGATTTAAATATAAACAACAAATTAAATATATATGTTTTTATACAAAATTTATGTTTAATAACTTCATATAAATAAAAGAATTTAATAAAGGAATAATGATTTTATTTAAATAAGAATATTTATCAAAAACGACTTAAACGTAAAAAAAATTCCTTGATTTGAGAATATTTTATATATAACGATATACTTTGTTTAAATAATTAAACTGTTAATTTAGCATGGATGTTGACTAAAAACTACACCATTAAGTTGGATACACAGAAACAAAACTTATACAATTAAACCAACGATAATTTAAAATACTTTAAATATTAAAAATAGTTAAGTAATCTGAAACTGAACTACGAGAACTTATTTACAATTAATTTCCGACGTTATCAGAATAGCTCCACGGAGTTGATCTGTATGCTCTTGATAAAGTCAATATCTTTGCTGTGTTTATCCTGCAGCAATAGGGATAGATGGTTGAATATAACACATAAAACATAAAGTTAACCGTTAGGATGTTCAGACTCACCAATCTCATTGCCCAAACTGTTGATTTCAGGACATCGTTAAATAGACCTGGGGTCGTAGCTTGTAGAATAGCAAAAATACATTTATTTTATTTTTTTAAGATGTGATACTATTTTTTTGATTACAAAGTTTTTGACAATTATACTATCTAGATTCTATTGAAAAAATAGTCTGCTTAAGATTGAGCAAACTTAAAATTAACGCTTTATTTATATCAGAGGAATATATTTTTTATTTGAATGACCATTTTATAACCTTTATATTTACACACAGTGCGTGCCAAGTATGTACTCCAAACGCAACGAATACGGTTTGGAGTCATTGTCAATGTGTCTTAGCTGATGGAGTTGAACGGGGAATTCTAACTGCAAATCGTATGATACCCGGCCCAAGCATTCAAGTATGTGAAAACGACAAGGTAGTAATTGATGTGGAGAACCATATGGAGGGAATGGAAGTAACTATACACTGGCACGGTATATGGCAACGTGGATCGCAGTATTATGATGGCGTCCCTTTCGTCACTCAATGCCCCATTCAGCAGGGTAATACCTTCCGTTATCAGTGGACAGGAAACGCAGGGACACATTTTTGGCATGCTCATACCGGTCTTCAGAAACTAGATGGACTGTACGGCAGCGTTGTGGTTCGACAGCCACCGTCAAGGGATCCTAACTCCCATTTATATGATTTTGATTTAACAACACATATAATGCTTATCAGTGATTGGTTGCATGAAGATGCAGCAGAGCGCTATCCTGGTCGTTTGGCTGTTAACACTGGCCAAGATCCGGAGTCCATGTTGATTAACGGAAAAGGCCAGTTTCGTGACCCAAACACTGGCTTTATGACTAATACTCCATTGGAAATATTTACAATTACACCAGGACGTCGTTACCGCTTTCGAATGATAAACGCGTTTGCTTCAGTCTGTCCAGCACAGGTAACGATCGAGAGTCACGGCATGACGGTTATAGCCACCGATGGTGAGCCTGTGCATCCTGTTGATGTTAACACAATCATTTCATTTTCAGGTAAGTTGCTTTTTCAATCGAATCAGAGATCCAAATTGGCTTGAGCAGTTTTCTCCCCGCCATTAGCCATTATTTTTGAAAACTGTCAAATTTCTAATTATACCCGTTATTCGTAGATTAAAAGGGTATACTAGATTCGTTGAAAAGTATGTAAGAGGCAGAAGGAAGCGTTTGCGACCATATAAAGTATATGTATTCTTGATCAGGATCAATAGCCGAGTCGATCTGGCCATGTCCGTCCGTCCGTCCGTCCGTATGCACACTAACTTTTTTTTACCAATTTAATTACCTATGATATAAATAATTTTGTTTTGGTATGAAACGATTAAAGATTTCAATTTAATCCTACAATTAAAAGTTAAGCTAGGGGCGCCACAGCAAATTTAATCAGTATTACTTCAAACGTCGAGATCTCTTTTACTAAAAGATGAGATTACTCGGGCAGGTTGAACTATTTCTGGCGTATATGGTTCACTTTTAGCCATGGAGGGGGCTTTACTCCTTCTGGTGTGGTTAGGTGGCCCCGGGTTCAATGTACTCAATTACTTCTCTTGATCACGGGTGGAGAACAGTCTTCTTTCAGGGATTCGGTTCGTTATTTCACATCAAGTAGAACTAATTAACAGAAAAACAAAATTATATCTTACTTATTAACCCAGATGAAATTCTCAATACAAAAAAAAAAAAAAAAAACAGGTCTGAATAACTTAAAAGCACTATAAGGTTGTGCCGTAAATATCGCCACAGGGTACGTGTCATAACGCCCAGTGCGACAAGTGTTTGTGTCATAAGACCGACTTTAAAAAGTAGCATACAGCACGAATAAGTGGCATATTATGGAATAATAATTATTTTTATGATTCTCAAATCTGCTGCCACACAGTTAGCGCACACACACAGCGCACCACAAATGTACAGAATACTAAACCTCCACGGTCATTAGGGAGCATCTGAAGCCAAAAAAATCTTGGACGCTGTTCAGGATTTTAACGTGGTCTACCCTAAAAGGCTTAAATTATACTTCTCCAAAACCTACGCAAGGTGCCGAAATCGTAGATTTTAAAGTGTAAAGTGCATTCTTTTTCTCAATTTTCTAGCTCCTACAGTTCACATGACTTCGACGTTCATACTGACAAATAAAAACTTAAAACGTACTAAAAGAAAGTGAAATAAAAAAAACGTTTATTCTGTATAGGTATTATAGAACGTTGGGAATGACAATGTGGGATGTAGTTGCGGGGTTTGGGAGCACTTAGCTGCATAGAAATTTATATTGTTTCAGATTTTTTGTTGGAAAAGTGCACTCAAGGTTTTCTACGTTTTTCTCATCTTGAGGAACTCATCTAACTTGAGGTTAATTTTCAGATGATTGGACGGACTTCCCGTCAAAAGAAAAAGCGTTATAAAATGTCCAGATTACCTCTACACATTATTTTTTTCTGACTATAAATAAGTTTATCCTATTATCTCAAATTGTTGACGCCACTGGTTGATCTCCTAGCTATTTCAAGGAGGATATCTACAATCATGACAAAATCGCTCTTTACCGTGTTTCCGCACATGACATGCGCCGCCGTTGTTTGCCTTCGCTATCTTGCTGTTCGTTTGTTCAGTAGCAGTTAAATGGCCTTGTTATTCTTGTTTTTGTCGCTTTATACTGTCGCTGTTTTCGAAATTGATGACCGTCTATACCAAGGCTGTATTATATTTTTGTTATTTGTGTTTGGTCTTTTGATCTAGCATCTGCTCTGTCACGTCAATAGCACTATGGCCCTTTGTAAATCATTAGCTCTTTACTCAAAATTTTAATTCTAATAGCTTATAATGGCAACCATTTAAAAACATAAAGCTCGTAAAAAATGTATGCCTATAAGGATATATGCACAGTTATATTAATAATTCTACTTAACTATTTTTGATAAATTTCATACATTCAAGGTGAGCGCTACGATTTTGTTATAAGCGCCGATCAACCTGTTGGAGCGTATTGGATACAGTTACGTGGACTTGGTGAGTGTGGTATTCGTAGAGCTCAACAACTGGCTATCTTGCGTTACGCTCGTGGACCTTATCAGCCAGCATCTTCGCCGCCAACATACGATGTTGGAATACCGCAAGGAGTCGTAAGTATCTGTTCACCAAAAACGATTCTTAAATACGGTGTAAATATTTTATTAATTTTAAAAATTTATAATTTCCATAAATATTTATACAATTTATACTACAATGTTGACAAAGTACAAAGTTGTTTATTAAATATTGATTAGCTAAAGAATGCAGTTCATCTCCCCTTAATTTATGGAGGGAACGTAGGCATATTATTTATTATCATATTAATTGTATTATCAAAAGAGATGGATTTTAAATTTTCTATTTATAACTATTTGAAGATAATTCAAATTATGATGAATTCCAAGACTTATGGAATTCCATTTCTCATTTGTTTTAGCAAATTTGATTGCTTCTTATTTTCATCATACAATGTGGTGGTCTCTAGTTTAATGAAGTTAAATTTATCGTTATTTAAAATACTGTAAAAATGCAAGTATAGACCTTATTTAATTAACTGGTGTGTTTTTATACTGTCTGGTTGTGAATATAGTATTTAAAAGCCAAATTAGGTATTTATACGTGTTCTTTTCTGAAACGTTAGATATATATATATAGCTGTAAGTAATATGTATATATACATATGTATATGTATAAACTACATAGATAAACATATATATATTTATAAATATATGTATATACATATATATATATATATATTATGTATATATATTATACATATTTATATATGTATGTATATTATACATGTTTATATATGTATATATTATAACTTATGTGTATTATATTTAAAATCAAATTAAATTTTTTTCTTTGTTTCTTTAAATACCCAATATGTACATTATCAACAAAACAAAAACCACTTAAACTTTGGTTAACTGCACCTGTATATAAAAAACACAAATACCATTGTATTTAATGACCTTCCAAAACGCACCAAAATAAATGAAAAGGTTATGAATCCTTTGGATGCTCAATGCAACCGTCAACGAAACGATGCCATATGCGTAAGCCAACTTAAAAATGCTCTTGAAATTGATCGTGGTATATTGGCAGAGAAGCCAGACGTTAAGATTTTTTTACCATTCCGGTTCTTTGTATACCGGGCTGAAGATCTTTTTCAGCCAAACACATACAACAGATTTTTAGGTACGTAGCAAAAAAATGTGTCTTATTATAATCACTAAGTACAAATATTGCAGTGGCACCCACCGGCGACCATGTCATATCACTAATCGATGAAATTTCGTACCTATCGGCTCCAGCGCCATTGACTTCTCAATATAATGATATAAACCCAGAACAGTTTTGTAACGGAGATAATCGTCCTGCAGACTGTGGGCCAAATTGTATGTGTACTCATAAAATTGACATCCCACTTAACGCAATTGTGGAAGTCGTTTTAGTCGATGAAGGTAAGCTCTTTTTTAAATATAGAAATGCATAAATACATATATAAAGTTATGTGACTATTAGATAGCCTTAAGACACCTATAAGATACGTTATTCGTTCATATTTATATTTCTAAACCTTGCTTCCATTGTTCCATAGGAAGGACACACGTTAGAAAGCCTTCTATTAACTTAGATAAAGCATGTGTCCGGAGCAACGTTCTGGAGTCTCAAGTTTTTAACATTAAAAGATTCTGAGATCTAGACATTCATACGGTTGAACAGATGTGATCCTGACCAAAATATATATACCTAATAGGGTGGAAAACGCTTCTTCAACATTTAATGAAAAGTATCATCGAATCTAATATGTCATTTAACTCTACGAATACCGATTATAAATAAATGGGTAATGGATTTATATTAAAATAACAAACTGTCCTTTGTAATAATTACAAATATGGGTTTTGTATAGCTATAGCTTTGTATTGATAAAGATGTCCTATAACTTTATTGGAATAGTTTAGCTAAAAAAATAAATCCCTCAGCCATATTAAAACTATCTGGAGAACGAAATTTAAGTTATCTTAGTTCGTTCCTATTCTGTTAATTAATTTAAGAATAATAAGTTGTTTTTGAAGAATTTGGTATAAAGTAAAATTATTGTTCTTATTTAGTCCAGCCCAGATGTTTACTTATACACTATAGGCCAATCCTAGCTTTTACGTATTGATAAACGATCTAGGTTGTTTGTTCGATTACAATATATGATTTGTTCAGAATTTTCATAGCTAAGCCTTTTATTTTTTCCTATTAATAAACTAGTAAACAAAACGCCAACTACTTGTTTTGTAGTGAATTAGTAACTTCATTTTAATTTTTATTTTTTCAGTTCAACAGCCCAACTTGTCACATCCGTTCCATTTGCATGGATACGGGTTTAGTGTCATTGGTATTGGCCGTTCTCCAGATTCATCAGTGAAGAAAATCAATTTAAAGCACGCTTTAGACCTTGACAGGCGCGGACTTTTACACCGTCAGTACAATTTACCGCCGACTAAGGATACAATTGCAGTACCAAACAACGGCTATGTTGTCCTGCGGTTTAGAGCTGACAATCCCGGTATGCTACAAAAACAACATTGAGTTTTTTGCATACCTAATGCTAAATTTAATCTTTTCAGGCTTCTGGCTCTTCCACTGTCATTTCCTTTTCCACATTGTTATTGGTATGAACTTGATTTTACAGGTCGGCACTAACGCTGATCTGCCACCTGTTCCACCAGGATTCCCAACATGTGGGGACCACACACCATCCATTCCAATAAATTAATATTTTACTTGACACACAAGTAAATTAACCCATATGGCGACCAAATTGAAAAGAGCAAACAGGACTTACATAATTCTGATTAAACAGTTTGCAAAAAGCATCCTCGATTACTATATATGAACCAAGATTGTATATATATATATATGTATTTTAAACTCACAAAGCACGGTTTTTGCTTAATAATTGTAAACACTGCCAATGTCCAATTATTTTTAAATAACAATGTACCTTTTCTTTAATTTTCACCCAGGAGCTTACTATCAAATGTATATATTTTATTATTTGTGTGTATTTGTAGGAACCAAAAATAACAATACATTAATTTATTTTATGAAAAAGCCATTATGTAACCTTTTTGTTGTTGAAAATGACTGCAAGCAACCAACCACTTTCCTTTTATTTTATACAAATTTCTTTGAGCCCTATTTTTTGAAACTAGTAGCATTTTCATTTTCAACTATTTTCAAATACATTGGCGTTCAAAGAAACATTGTGAAATGGTTAGTATTTAACTATGTAATAATTAATCAAAGTTTTTTTCCGCTATTATATGATATCGATTTACTTTCTTGTAAACGTAAATTTTCTGTACAAAATAAATATATTTAAACTGAATTTTAAGAATAATTGTAATGATTAACAAGGAATATAATATTATCAATTTAAAATAATGTAATTTTTTTATATTTCATTGGTAATATTTTCATACACAGATGTCTTTTTATTTTACGATTTAGCATGCATTTTAACAAATCAACTGCCATTTACACATTTTTCTGAAACTTTGTTTGTTATTAAAATGTAAATACCATACATGTTTTCGTATATAAAATAAAATGTCCTTTTTTATAATTGTAAAATAAATCTTTAAATAACAAACCAAAATAATTACTTGTGACAGCTAAGTTGATTTTTATACAAGCATAATTGTAATTATATTTCCAAATTGTTCAATTCTGGGTACACTTAATTGGTTTTAATGTTTGTATCTAAGCCCCAAATTTTCATATCAGTATATATTAAAAACATGCTCACAATGAAAAAACCCTTTAATTATAAATGTACACTCAATTGTTAATTTGCTTATATATACATATAATAAAAATAAATAAATGTATTTAAAACCCCGTTGGTAAAAGGGTATACTATACTTCAGTATAAAGTATTTAACGGGTTAAAGGATGCTTTTCGTTCCTATGAAGTATATATACTTATCTGGAGACCTCCTGTCCGTCAGTATGTACATATGTCCGTCTATATGACCGTGAAGACATAACTAACGATTAGAGCAAATTGGCGCTCACTGTGATTATAAAATGGAATTCCTTAAATTTGCTTGCACCTACCCAATTATAAACATCTTTATTAAGTTTCTAAAAAAAAAACAACTTAACAAGAGAAAGATATAGCCGTGTTACCCGTTTCTCAGCTAGAGAAATGGAAAAAAAAGCGTGGGCGTGAATGTGGTGGTCAAAATGTTTTTTAGTATACCTGTAGAAAATAGCTAGAAAATAAATAATATTAAAAAGAAAAAATTTTAAGACATTTTTTAAAAGTGTGTGCTTAGCATTTTTGGGCGGCTTTGCTGCGTTAGAGCGGGCAGCCGGACTCGGCTAGTGATCCTGATCAAGAATATATATATATACTTTATATGGTCGGAAACGCTTCCTTCTGCCTGTTAAATACTTTTCAACGAACCTAGTACACCATTATACTCTACGAGTAACATGTATAATACTGTAGACATCTGTTACGGTATGTTATGTTACTGAGAATGGAGCCCAAAAAATTTTGTTGAGTACGAAGCATACTTGCTTGCGAGTCTGGTCACGAAAAAATGATTGAAGTAAAGATTTCGACAAAATGGGCCTTAAAGTTTGAAAAATATAATTTTTTCTTTTATTTATTTTTTTTTATACAATTTTCTTTGATGTGCCAAAAATTATTTAGCCACGCCAAATCTTGCACCCACAAACCGCACAAAATGTTCACGCAAACAAAACACATAAAATCTGTAACCCCCTATTTTGAAAAATATTTTGATTTTTTTACTTACCATAATATATCGATATGCCAAAAATTCTTCAAGATCGGTACCAGGCTGCACTAGTGATCAATCGCGAAAAGATTATTTTCCTTCCGTGTTTTGTGTGCAGCTCCATCTTAATCTCTTTCGAACTACCACTAGCCATTGTGACTGATATGATCTTGGGAACTATGAATAATAGAAAGTTGAGATTAGTATGTAGATTTAAGAGACGCCTTCGTTGTGCAAGATTCAAAGACCCCCAAACCCATTTTACTTACGATCACTAAAAAAATATTTGCTTTGTCTTTGTTATTTTATTTGGTCAATTTCAATAAATTTGTAAAAAGGACTTTTGAAATCCCACTAGCTGAGTAACATATATCCGATAGTCGACAGTATTATTATTTATTCTTGCCATATACATTTAAAATATAATATTCATTGAATGAACTTGTAAATATAAAGCATTGCGAAATTTACAAATCGAATTTACAAATTTTTTTTATATATGTAACCTTTTTTTATTAAAACGGTTGAGCTGAGATAATGGAAAACAAAAAAAAATTAAAGATAGGTGGGAAAATATATATATCCCAAGCAATCTCGGAACATACTGGAAGGTCTGCGCATATTGCTTTTATACCCATTACTCGTTCAGTTCGTTGAAAAGTCGAGTAAATCTGGCCATGTTCTTGAAACACCATTTGGCCAATGCTCCCGAAACAGTCTTTAGTAAACTTTTAAAAAACGTTTTAATTTTTTTATTCGCTATTCCAATTTCTATTAATATGCCAAAAAAAAAAAAATTTCGCCATACCTCTGTAAAACTGTCAAAAATTACAGTTTTGGAAAATGTTTTGCTTTCATTTTATTTCAGTATTTTCCATTTTCTATCGATTTTCTAAAAATACAAAAAAATAGATTAGTAGATAATTAGTTATCTTTTATTTATTTTTTTTTTTTTCAAAAGAATTTTTAAATTTCTTCCATGCATTCCTTCTAGAAGAGTAATAGTAAAGAAACTTGAGTAAAGTGGTTATAACATTGTATATGTATAATATATATACATAATATATAATATTGTCCAACGTACAGGATCCCGAGGGTCAAGATCTCATTAAAATGGGGTAAGTTTGACGGAACACAGTTCTCTTATTACAGTGCCAACTTTGTAATTATAAATAACGTAAGCGAATTTAAATATAATAAGAGTTATAAACATTAATGAAATAGCCTTATGTTATATTTTTTAGTAATAATTAATATTTTTAGTAGAAACCTGAACTTTTCAGCGTCGAGTATCAGAGAAAAAACGTTAACCCTCAGAGCGACGTTTTTGGTCAAAAGTAGTCTGAATTGTTTGTTGACGTATGCACCCTGGGGTAAACGCAATACTCTGCGCTACAACGATAATTGTATAATAATTCTACAAAGATAATTGTTAGTTAAAGTATTTTCGTGTATAATAATTTTTATTTCATGGCAATTAAAGAAATTTGTAGTTTAATTTATAAAGTGAGGAGGTTTGTAACACCATGAGCTGTTAAATCCCTTATCAGCTTTAACGGACAAAAGCGATCCCTTTGGAACACGAACGTGTGAAAGGTTGTGATAGTGTCCGAAACACAGTACAATCGTTTTACCATCAATAGAAAGTTTAATTATAGCTCTTAGCGTGCTCTCACTGACTACGCACGTACCGACGGGGGCGCGGATTGACTATTCGCAGCGTTCCTCTTGCTTTTTGACACACAAACAACTTCTATCTTACATACCGCAGTTTCTCATCCCATGTGATGTGATCGCAAAAACGAACTGATTTAGCCCGCCGAAATTAAGCTTAGCTTTACCATATTTAGTGTGCCCGAATTCATAACATCGAAATCCTGACACAAAGACCTTTACGTTCTGGCGGCTCTAAATTTAAACTTAAATAACTATCGATAGCCCTAAACCGTTCCGCGACATCTGGTTTGTTAACATTTTTCTTCGGCTTATAATACCTTCTAACAGGTATATATGCAAACGTATAAATGTATTAAACATATGCACGGATGCATTCATTGCGGCAAAGGAATCATTCAGTATAGAAGAGGGTACAGTGCTTTAACGGCATAGTTTTTATGACAGCATTATAACATGTTTTTTGACTAGCATGTAACGAGTTCAATCGTTGTACGATTGTTCAATCAAAACGCTCAGTTCCAAAAAGTTTCTTTTTATTTCCTTACTCCGCTCACAATCAAGTTGGCATTGGTTGCGAGAACATCTTACTCAACTTTGTTTTACTTTGTAATTGGTCACGAAGTGAAAAGGGACCTCACCCATACACTACTTTCCTGGGCGCTGTGGAACAAAATATTACATTCGACCTTGATACCGCGTAAGAGTAAAGCTGTTCGAATGAAGTGGCGTAGATTATGTTGTTCGAAATATCTGGGCAATAGATCGTAATATTCGATGTTACCGTGGTATTAAAAAAAATAGGGAGGAAGAGTAAGTTTTGTTTTTGGCTTTATGATAACGAAATTATAAATCTGCTTCGGATCCTATGCAAACTTCAACTTACAACAGTTTAAATAGTTCTTGTAAAACTGAGCATTAAATATTAAGAAAGGTTAGAGGGGGAAATGATATTTTTAAATTTTCTATGAAGTCTTTGTTACTTCGGCCTGTTAGTGCCCTTGTCCTAGAAAAGATCTTGGTCCGAGGGAGAGGTATCCGATGTTCAGGAACCAGGTTGCCAGCGTAAGCTCTTGGGGAAACTTTTCGTGGGAACTCTTGCCTCTCCAACATTATAAGAATAAATAAAAATCTGGTTTAGAACCGTTCGTCAGACATCAGTCCTCACTGTCCCGCAAGCTTAGCTGACGCTTGATCGTTAAGCAATAGGGTAATGGTTCGGCCACATTTCCTCTTCCTAACACTTCAGTGTGCCAAATGGTATCGTCGCGCAATGCTATCCCCTTTTATCAAGGTTGTCCGTCAAAAAGTTATGTCAACATTTTTTACCTACACCAACTTCTCACGTCAGCACCCCCTTTGAATATCATTTATTTGTTGTAGTTGTAGTCATATTATATTTTTATTGATTAAAATATTGTTGGCTAGTGTATGTGTAATAAATATTAAATTCTAAATAAATACTCGCCGCTGAAGAGTAAACTCTATACTCAAAAATATTAATTGTTAAACATATAATTTTTGTCATTGAAAGGGCAATGAAAGAGGCTACCAATAAAACATTTTCTATGCCTAACACACATTACAATTACAAAAAATATGTTGATAGTAAAAAGAAATAAAGTTGGCACGAGAATATTTTTATATACAAAATATAAAAACAAAATCTGGAAACTGTATATAGTCAAATTTACCCCGCTCTAATTCTGGGCGATGACACGTTTGTATACATTTATACAAAATATATCGTATACGCACATAAAAAATAACATATAGTAAATATATATACATATATATATATATACGTATACATGCTACATGTCCGTCTGACCGTATGAAAGTCGAGATCTCAGGAACTATAAAAGCTAGACTAAGCATGTAGACTCCAGAGACATAGACGCAGCGCAAGTTTGTGATATTAATATTTATTTATAAGTAAATTTCTATAGATTTTCCAAAAAAAATGTTTGCCACGCCAGCTCCAACGCATACGAACCACCCAAAAACTGCCACGCCCACAAGATAAACGGTGTCGTATTACCGGTGTTGTCGGAAGCTTGGAACTTTTTAGCTACTGTTTAAAAATACGGGTCTTTCCTTACGAGGTGTCCTATTGCCTTTACATTGCCATCCCAGTCCAGGATTTTCTCATCCCTCCTGAGATAAGGATGAATTTGGTTCAGGATCTGAGAGAAGGTGTCTTTTTTGGACTCGATCTTAAAAGTTCACTTTAGACATGAAAAATCTACGTCTCGAGACTCTCCTCTCCCTAGACCGTCTTCTTTTTTAGTGGTCTTAGGTCATTTATACTGGAATAGAGCTTTCTCTTGTCTATTTCCGTAATCGGTGCTATAGGCTAAGTGTTCCCACCTAGGAGTAATATTTAATGCCCTACTGATGAATACTGTCGCCGCTGCAATCAAAACTCCGCTGTGCTGCAAAAATGAACAGTTGTTCTCCCTTTTCTTTTTTTTTTTAGAATGTCCTGTTAGAGTTAAGACAAAACGGTGTTGCCATACACATATTTGGACATTTTAGAGACAATCTGGTTACTTTTCGTAAATATTTGCAAATATTTTTTTTTCATTTTTGGCCTATGGGCGCAATAACAGTGCGCTGGGCTGGTTATTTAACGCTCGTTTATTGACGAACTGTATTTTCTTTGTTGAGATGTTGTTAAGATTCTGGGTGTTTTATGTATGAAAAGAATGTACTCGTTTGGTTGACTTCTCTAATTTTTCTTTTATAAAGGTACCATTTAATTTTAGATTGTCCCCTCAAAAGTAGGATATGGATCTTCAGGTTGAGTAAAAAATGCATAGCAGCACTATTTTCTTTGATTTTAAGATCCCTTTCGTTTTTTGCAAAACTTAATTCCCAATCTTTTGGAGTTCTTGATATCATGGTTAATTGTTTTCTATACTATGATAGGACAGGTGATGCCACTGGCACTCCTGCCACTCCCTTCGAAGTCGTTTTTAAAGCAGTTCAGTATTTCGCCTTGTCATGTGAAACTTTATATTGCATGCGTAGGTGACTTAAGGAGTTGACGATCAATGTCTTGCTTGTTTTCCAAGGGGCTAGAGAGGTCGGTATGGGAAGAAACATATTTTTTGTACCTCTCCCAGTTGGTCATGTTGCTTGTAAGCCTATACGGCCGCTCGATGTGTTGCAGTTTGTGCAAAAGATGAAAAAGTACCGGACAGTGATCAGACGAAAGTTCTGGAAGAGCCTCAGCTGTAATCATTGATTGGGATATCCTTTTGGTGATAGCAAAGTCAATCAGATCTGGAAGCTTCTTATGATCTGGTGGCCAGTATGTAGGCGCTCCCGGGGAAACATAATTAAGCTTGCTTTGCGGTTTACTGATTGCGTTGTACAGCTGTTTTTCTTTAGCGGTCGCTATCGGAGATCCCCAGTGCATGTGCTTGGCATTCCAGTCGCTAGGTGCTTTGCTTGCATGAAGGTCATGAAATCTTTCATGCTTTGCTGCATCGAGAGCACAATCGCTTCAACGCCAATTGGCTGCTGTTGCTTTTTCTCGTGAGTGTTGTGAGTTATTTGAACGCTGGGAGTGTCTGCTGTTGGTGCATGGATCCCTGATTTCAGCGCACTTGCAAAGGACAAATTTGGCACTGTAAGGTGGCTGGCAGACAAGGAAAGTTAGTCGGTTCCACTACTTTGTGAATTATCGTTTGTTTAGACGACTCTTAAGTTCCTTGTAAACAATGCATCCTCGCCAGTTGGCGGTGAGGTTTTTGCCACAGTTGCTGCATAGTTTTATTGAACTGTCGTCTTTGTTCTTAGGACAGTTTGCGGTACTAATGTGGTCACTGATGACTCTATCCCTTTAATGACAACCTGCAGTCCTTTGGCACTTTTCAGCTGGTAAGTGTAGTAATTCTTCCCAGCTTCGTCCGGGTACTTGGTCACTGATCGACGGCTAGCCTCATCCTGAGTCTGCACTTGTATGTTTCCCTTAGTAAGAGTTATAACATGGAACTTGTTTTCTCCGATAATTGCAGCTAGTTTGTTAACCAGCGCACTTGAAGTTTTCTCACGTATGTATATTGGTGGCGGCTTAAAATTCCTTGGCCCCTGCTCATTGATTGGATGCACTTCGCAGTCACCCAGTAGTGCAAACATATTCGAGTTTTGCTTTTGGCAGCGTTGGTGCAATTTATTTTCGGCAGATTACCAGTCTGCTTGTGTTGAGGGCTCAACTTTCCCTTGATTTGGATGTAGCGATCCATACCTGTTTGACACAGTTTTTATACCCGTTACTCGTAGAGTAAAAGGGTAAACTAGATTCGTTGAAAAGTATGTAACAGGCAGAAGGAATCGTTTCCGACCATATAAAGTATATATATTCTTGATCAGGATCAATAGCCGAGTCGATTTGGCCATGTCCGTCTGTCAGTCTGTCCGTCCGTCTGTCTGTCCGTATGAACGTCGAGATATCAGGAACTACAAAAGCTAGAAAGTTGAGATTAAGCATCCAGACTCCAGGGACATAGACGCAGCGCAAGTTTGTCGAATCATGCTGCCACGCCCACTCTAACGGCCACAAACCACCCAAAACTACCACGCCCATACTTTTGAAAAATGTTTTGATATATTTTCATTTTTGTATTGGTGTTGTAAATTTCTATCGATTTGTCAAAAAACTTTTTACCACGCCCACTTTAACGCCCAAAAACCGCCCAAAGCTGCCACGCCCACACTTTTGAAAAATGTTTTGATATTTTTTCATTTTTGTATTAGTCTTGTAAATTTCTATCGATTTGCCAAAAAACTTGGCCCACTCTAACGCCCACAAACCGCCAGAAACTGTCAGTGTTGAAGACCTCCCTAGCACTTTCACTAGCTGAGTAACGGGTATCAGATAGTCGGGGAACTAGACTATAGCGTTCTCTCTTGTTATGTTTTGTTTTGGTTCTTTTGGCTTTCCAATGTCGTGGTGAGTGCACTTTTTGTTGTTGCCACTTGTTCAGCAGAACTGCAAACCTCTATTGTTTTTGAGCATAGGGTTGATGTTGTTGTCGTTGTTGATATGGGTGCAGTTGCTGTAGATATTGAATTTACCGTACTGGTAGCTACAGAGCTTACCGCCTTTTGTGATGGGAAGAGCGGGAGAGAGACCTTCTCAGTGCGTTCGGGTTCACCTAATGTAGTCGGAAGCATTGGTAAGCAAGACCGCGATCGTTTACTTTCGGCAGGTTTAAGGTCATTGCCCGGGTGGATTGTTTCGCGCATTCGGGCGTCATATACGACTGTGAAGTATACATTGATCCGCTGCAAAGAGTGACGGCGCTCGTCGTGCTCTTTTTGCCGCTGAGCGCGAAAATCGCGATGGCTCATTGTAGAATTTTCGTTTTCCTCGTTATACCCGTTACTCGTAGAGTAAGAGGGTATACTAGATTTGTTAAAAAGTATGTAGCAAGCAGAAGGAAGCATAAAAAGTATATTTGGCCATCGTCGATTTGGCCAGAGACATAGACGCAGCGCAAGTTTGTTGATTCATGTTGCCACGCTCACAAACCACCCAAATAGGATAAAGTATATTACAGTCAAATATTAATACTCTGTAGGGGCCATGCAACTCATAGTTGATCTACAATGATTTAAGGTACGTGATATCTAGTGCATCTGCTTGGAACAAAGAAGTTTAGCTGACTAACAATGTCGAGACTGTCAACTTCTACTTAGAACATCATAGAAAATTTTCTGAAATATCGGGAATTGGGGAAAAAACAAGAGAGAACGCTATGGTCGAGTTCCCCGACTATCTGATACCCGTTACTTAGCTAGTGGAAGTGCGAGAGAGAAATTTCAACCATGACAGGTTTTGGCGGTTTGTGGGCGTTAGAGTGGGCGTTGCAAAAATTTTTGGCATATCGAGACATATTTACAAGACTAACAAAAATGTGAAAAAATATCAAAACATTTTTAAAAGTGTGGGCGTGGGAGCTTTGGGCGGTTTATGGGCGTTAGAGTGGGCGTGGTAAAAAAATCTCTTGCAAATCAATAAAAAAAATCATTTTTGAAAAGTGTGGGCGAGACAGTCTTGGGCGGTTTGTGGGCGTTAGAGTGGGCGTGGCAACATGAATCGACAAACTGCGTATATGTCTCTGCTCAATCTCAACTTTTTAGCTTTTATAGTTCCTGAGATCTCGACGTTCATACGGACAGACGGACGGATAGATGGACGGACAGACGGACGGAGAGACGGACATGGCCAGATCGACTCGGCTATTGATCCTGATCAAGAATATATATACTTTATATTGTCGGAAACGCTTCCTTCTGCATGTTATATACTTTTCAACGAATCTACTATATCCTTTTACTCTACGAGTAACAGGCATAATAATATAATTAAAAAAGTATTCAGGCACGCTCTGGTAATCGTATTATTTTTCTATCAAAAAACTTTTTGCCACGCCCACAAACCGCCCAAAGCTGCCACGCCCACACTTTTGAAAAATGTTTTTATATTTTTCATTTTTGTATTAGTCTTACAAATTTCTATCGATTTGCAAAAAAACTTTTTGCCACACCCACAAACCGCCCAAAGCTGCCACGCCCACACTTTAGAAAAATGTTTTGATATTTTTCATTTTGTATTGTAAATTTCTATCGATTTGCCAAAAAACTTTGTGCTACGTCCACTCTTACGCCCACAAATCGCCAAAAACTGTCAGTGTTAAAGCCTCTCCTTCGCACTTCCACTTGCTGAGTAACGGGTATCAGATAGTCGGGGAACTCGACTATAGCGTTCTCTCTTGTTATTATTCTTTTTTACTCGTAGAATAGTAGAAAAGAAGGTAGTTTACTAGAAATATTAATCAACTTATACTCGTAACAACTAGGATAACTAGCCAAGTCAATCTGTCCATATCCGTTAGTCTGATTTAATTTGAAAGGCGATTGAACGATTCTTGGTGGTATTGGGCCTCCCTCAACGACCAACTTAAATATAAAAATAAATATATATGTTGAATCAATGACTTTTTTCGTATGTTATAAACATGCTAAAATATACTCTTCTTTGAAGCCATACTATACTTACAGAGTGATATTTTTACAGATTCTCAACCCTTTGGATGCAATTTGTGACCGTAAGCGGCCCGATGCCGTTTGCGTTTCGAATTTAAAAAATGCTAAAAGGGTCGACAAAGGCGTTTTGGTTGAACGCCCTGATGTTAAAATCTTTTTACCTTTCAGATTTTTTGTATATGAGCCAAAGGCTCTATTTATACCAAACACCTACAACCGATTTTTAGGTATGTAAATAGGTGATGATAAAAATAATGACTATTTTCATGACTAACAATTAATTAATATTTTAAATGGGCTTTCACTACACAACGACAACATCAACTTTTCCTTTCCTTTTAGTTGTGCCTAGTGGGGATCATCTGACATCTCTGGTCGATGAAATATCATACATATCACCACCGGCACCCCCCCTTTCTCAAATAGACGACATTCCACCCGAATACTTCTGCAACGGGGATAATCGACCGCCAAATTGTGGACCAAACTGTGAATGTACACACATGGTTGACATACCACTTGGAGCTATTGTTGAAGTTGTGTTGATTGATGAAGTACAGCAAGTGAATCTTAGTCACCCATTTCACTTGCATGGTACGGCCTTTTATGTGGTAGGACTTGGTCGCTCACCAAATAAGTCAATAAAAAAAATTAACCTAAAGCATGCTTTGGAACTGGATCAAATGGGAATGCTTGAGCGTCATTTTTCTAAGCCCCCACTTAAGGATACAATAGCTGTTCCTAACAATGGATATGTTGTAATACGTTTTCGCGCAGACAATCCAGGCTATTGGCTTTTTCATTGTCACTTTCTTTTTCATATCGTCATAGGCATGAATCTTATCTTTCATATCGGTACTATAGCTGACCTGCCCCCAGTTCCACCACGATTTCCCACATGTGGCGACCATGTGCCGCCGGTTACATGGTACTAGTCCAGTGGTATATATATTTTATTAACATCTAATTAAGATATATATAATTACTAATTTATTGCTTAGTTAACCAATAAACCGAAATTGTAAACTTTTCACAATGCTGTTTAAAGATAATAATTTAATGTTTTAATTTATTAATATTACATTCAAATAGAAAAAAAATAAAACTTTCTTATAAACAGAAAACATTAGCAATTTAAGTTTTTATTATTTGTTTCTAACCATTCTAAATATTATTAATTTATAGTCGCTTCAGATGCTGATCATCTCATATCACTTATCGACGAAGTATCTTATATATCACCACCTTCCCCGATGCTATCACAGTATAATGATATACCTCATGAGTATTACTGTAATGGGGATAATAGGCCAGTAGATTGCGGCGAAAACTGTCAATGTACTCATAAAATAGATATACCTCTTAATTCAATAGTTGAGGTCGTGCTGGTGGATGAAGTTCAACAGATAAATATAAGCCATCCATTTCATTTACACGGTACTTCCTTTTATGTACTAGGACTTGGCCGCTCCCCGGATAAGCAAATTAAACGTATGAACTTAAAGCATGCCCTGGAGCTTGACCAACGTGGATTGTTGGAAAGACAATATTTGAAACCTTCCTTAAAGGATACCGTTGCTGTACCAAACAATGGATACGCTATTTTACGATTTCGTGCAGATAACCCTGGATTCTGGCTTTTTCATTGTCATTTCCAATACCACATTGTAATAGGCATGAATTTGGTGTTTCAAATAGGTACGCTCAATGACTTGCCTCCGGTACCACCTAATTTCCCTCGTTGTGGCAACCATTTACCACCCATAATGACGTAAAGTCTATTTAAGCACCTCATTCTTAGGTATTTCATATGCAAAGAAAGCCTGGAGACAATATAATATCCTATAAGCAATAATGATTGCAGCTTCTCATCAAATAAAATAAAATTTTAAGTTAAATATATGTTATAGGAAAGGCGATCTGAAATCACATTTGTCGGTTTGACTAATAATTTAATCGACTTTAGATGAGATTTGACTTCAGTGGTACCCATGTAAGCCCACTGGAAAGTATGTGAGAGAATAAAAACGTGCAAGTAATGCAGCGGGAAACCACTTATGGTGAAAATGATGGTGTAAATGATAAAAAAATATTTAACAATTACATTTCTGGAAATAAGATATATTAAAATTTTAGTAAAAACAAGAGAGAACGCTACAGTCGAGTTCCCCGACTATCTGATACCCGTTACTCAGCTAGTGGAAGGGAGAAGGAGAGTCTTAAACACCGTTTTTGGTAGTTTGTAGGCGTTAGAGTGGGCGTGGCAGAAAGTTTTTTGGCAAATCGATAGTAATTTACAAGACCAGTACAAAAATGAAAAAATATCAAAACATTTTTCCAAAGTGTGGGCGTAGCAGCTTTGTACGGTTTGGCGTGCCAAAAAGTTTTTTGGTAAATCGATAGAAATTTAAAACACTAATACAAAAATGAAAAAATATTAAAACATTTTTCAAAAGTGTGGGCGTGGAGTGTTGCGTCCAGGCAGTCCGATGATCAGCTCGAAGGACTATTACAGTCAAGTCGGCGGTTCGAGCTTCCAGCGATCGTGGTTGAATCGAAAGTCTACCGATGTTAGAAACTAAGAAACTAACTATGTACAATGTATTTAGGCTCAAGTCCACACAAACGTGGTTCACCAAACCGACTCTGAACACGACTTCCACGTGAGTTCTACTCAAAGGGTGATGTAACGAACTGATTTTATTGGACTGCTTGCTACGGAATACGTTCGTGTGTTCGTCCCACCAAATTTATATTATAACGTGATCACCCTTTTACCAGTAACGACACTTGCAGTTTTCGTTTTTTGGGTATTTATTCGTGCCTAGCTTTACAATGCGATATGATTATCCGGACATCTCTGCTATCCCGTCGTAGTGCTGGATGGTCTGTCCAGCGGCCCAGTTCCGCTGTCTCGCCGCTCTTGTCGACCTGAGTGGCGCGGACCGTGACGTTGAGTGCCCGTCACCTGGGCAGAGAATTGTCGTCGTATGCATCCCCAAGACAAACGCCTGGTGGAACAGCAACACGCCAACCCCACGTCTTATCGGACTGGTGGCGCCGGTACCACGCCTGCTCGGATCGCACGGACACCCCAGGCAATCGGCGGGTTCACGTACGCGGTCACCGACGCAGTCGACCGGGTCTACACCACAATTCCTGTCGCCTCTTCGCTACCCTCCTTGGTTCGGCCCCGCCTGTTGAATGTTTCCGGACTTACCGTGCTTCGTCGTATAGGACCTCAGCTACCTGCGTTTCAATTCGGAGACTTTCCTTGTCCCGAACGTCTTGACGTAACGATCTTGTTCCTTATTGACTACCACGGCTGTAGCTCCTCTACTGACTTCGTTTCTTCACGTTTTTGACTTGTTTGCTCGTTTTCCTTGACTGTCTAGCTTCCATCGTTCGTCCTGCTTATATAGGCCTCCTTTAACGGTTCATCCCTCTAGTCTCCAGTCTCCGGATCCAAAGTCCACGGTTTTATCGTTGGCCCGGTCCAAGGTTTTTCTCTCAAAGTCAAACTCTCTTTCTCTTCGGTTTCGCACAGCCGGCAGGCCCTCCTTATGCAATCTTCCTCTGCATTTGTGCGGAGTTTGAACTCCTCACAGTACAGGAGTAACCCTTCCGATCACTGTCTGTCACTTAGTGATATGTCAGTGCCAGCGGTTGCGCTTTTATATTTTCTTAAATGGGATACCAAGATAAGCTCACATTAAATGTAATAAAAATGTGTGTTAAATAATATCCGATTTGATTAGTTGTGCAAATTAATAGATATTTAAAGGCAAAATAAAATAATATTGGAGCAAAATTTTTTTGAATACAAGAAGATAATGGCAAGATACAAGATACAAGAAAATTAAGTTTGAGAATGGCATGCATTTTTTAATACATCGCAGTAATATGAATTTGGTTATTTTACCAGATTTACATGACAATTTTCGAATACCCTTTAAAATTCATCAAACCGACACCCCTCAAAATATACAATAAAGAAAAAAGTTTCTATTCGTAATTTTTAATAATGTTAAACCGAAGTAACCAATTGCTATATATATTCCAGAAGAAAGTTCTGGTTGAATTCAAATAGCACTCTGAACGTCATAAGCTATCGGTCACCATCACAAGTAGATAATTATTCCCGTTACCAATGGACTAAGAGGGTATACTAGATTTGTTAAAAAGTTTGTAACGGAAGTAAGTCTTGTAAATTTTAAGAGATTTGCCAAATAAGATTTTCCACGCTCACTCTAACGCCCACAAACCGCCCAAAGCTGCCACGCCCACACTTTTGAAAAATGTTTCGATATTTTTCATTTTGTCTCGTAAATTTCTATCGATTTGCCAAAAAAAACTTTTTGCCACGTCCACTCTAACGCCCACAAATCGCCAAAGCTATCAATGTTGAAGACTCTCCTTCGCACTTCCACTAGCTGAGTAACGGGTATCAGATAGTCGGGGAACTCGACTATTGCGATTTCTTTTGTTTTTTATTAGTCATGTAAATTTTTATTGATCTCTCAAAAATCATTTTGCTTCGCCCTAAAGTCCACAAACCGCCAAAAACTGCCACGCACACACTTTCGAAAAATGTTTTGATTTTTTTCACATTTTTGTTAGTGTTGTAAATTTCTCTCAATTTGCAAAAAATCTGTTTGCCACGCCCACAAACCGCCAAAAACTATTAGTGTCGAAATTTATCCTTCGCACTTTCGCTAGCTGTGTAACGTGTATCAGATAGTCGGGGAACTCGACTATAGCGTTTTCTTTTGTTAATATTCTTTGAAGCTACTTTAAAACAAGAGAGAACGCTATAGTCGAGTTCGCCGACTATCTGATACCCGTTACTCAGATAGTTTAAGTGCGAAGGACAGTTTTTGGCGGTTTGTGGGCGTCAGAGTGGGCGTGGCCAAAAATTTTTTGGCAAATAGATAGAAATTTACAAGACTAATATAAAAATGAAAAAATATCAAAACATTTTTCAAAAGTGTGGGCGTGGCAGCTTTGGGCGGTTTGTGGGCGTTAGAGTGGGCGTGGCAACCTGAATCGACAAACTTGCGCTGCGTCTATGTCCCTGGAGTCTGTATACTCAATCTCAACTTTCTAGCTTTTGTAGTTCCTGAGATCTCGACGTTCATACGGACAGACGGACAGACGGACAGACAGACGGACGGACAGACGGACATGGCCAGATCGACTCGGCTACTGATCCTGATCAAGAATATATATACTTTATATGGTCGGAAACGCTTCCTTCTGCCTGTTACATACTTTTCAACGAATCTAGTATACCCTTTTACTCTACGAGTAACGGTTATAATAAAGCTTCTCCTACCACCCTCTTTTATTTCCATATAGTTCTGTCTCGTTCGATATTAGTTTGTTTTGAGCTAATAAGCTTTTTTATTAAAGATTTTTAATAATAAGAATACAATTTAAATGTACTGAGTTCGAATAAACATATTTTATTTAAGTTGGTTAGAGCGATAACGAAAGCAAAAATTATTGAGAGACTTAATTGCAGAGCAAACAGCAGAACGCTATGTCAAAAGTGCAGGCGCAAGTAAAAGAGAAAAAGAGACAAGCTAAGATGGTCCCTTGTGATTCCTTATATAAATTATAAGCGATATTATTTCACAGCTGATGTACCGTAGGGCTTATATATGTCTTCAAATTTGGCATGTTTTTCAATAACTAAATTTAGGAACTTCTTTGTCTTCTTAAGTTGAAACTGATTTGCGAATCGGGATCTTATAAGGCGCAGTTGACAGCCCGAGTCGGGAACAGCACGGCAAGGAACAAATTTTCTTTAAAGTTTTTTTTACTTATACGGTGGCAGTGGCAATGCAGAAGGCTCTACGGCGTGATGTGATTCAGACTCCAAAGTTTCTCGAAGCTGTGATCTTTCTAGTTATGAATGCGAGGCCAAGATTGAAGGATTGAAGGTGAAGGAGAGTATGATGCTTAGACCTGCATGCACGTAAATTGACGGAGTTCATTACCAGTCTAAAGGCAATTTATGCAAAGTGAGCCTTTTTGCTTCTTGAAATCGATTAGTATGGGTTTTAAACTTCTGACAATAATAAGTTGAGTGCCCAGAAGCATTACAAAAAGCACAGGACGTGGCAAGAAAGGTGGACCTACGCAAATCAGATGTTCTATGTTTTCCCACTTGATTGCCTGGCGCATAGCTTGACAAGGCGAAATCTATATTTTTCAGTGTCCTGCATCGCTGCTCCAAAAACGATGCCATTCATTCCCACGTTGGAATTACATTTTTGAAGGCTCCCATTTTGCCTGACTCACCGGATCCATGGAACACCCGAGCAATGCCACAGGCTCGTAGCACGCATTTTGGACGAAAATAAGCATTACTGTTGTGCCCTCTTCCTGGATGTCAAACATGCGTTTAACAGAGTGTGGCACTCTGGATTCATATCCAAGCTTAAATTTCATCTTCCCAGTTCCCAAGGAAGGAAGAGAGTTCTAAGTGCGACGCGGTTCCTCAACTAGCTCGTCAAGGCCCATTCTCTACACCCTGCTCAAAGCAGACCTACCTACCATACCCTCCAGTAAGCTCACAATAGCCACCTATGCAGACGACTGCGTTCCTTATCACCGCAACAAACCCACAAGAAGCATCAGCCATCATCCAGAGACAACTGGATGCTCTGGATCCATGGCTGAAACGTTGGAACATTGTGGTGAAAAATCCTCCCACACAACATTCTCGCTACGCAGAGGAGAATGTTCCCCTGTCAAGCTCGACGGTGACACCATTCCAACCACCAGCCGCCCCAAATACGAATCGAATACCTAGGGCTAACCCTGGACCGTAGGCTCACATGGGGCCCTCACCTCAACAAAAAGCGTATCCAGGCCAACAGAATCGGGAAACGAAGTTTGTGCAGATATTGACAAGGAGTCCGCTAAGCGTCATGTCACCCTGTTTGCGCCTAAGAAGATATTTTTTGCATTTGTTCACCGCAGTTAATATTATTTAAATCATGCAGACAAATGTTGGTTGATCAACCAACGCACTCAGCAACAAAATTGGTCCGATTTGCACTGGGTTTTGTTTATGCATAAATCGTCGGGGTCATCAAATTTTGAGCTAATAACTTTTTTATTAGCTTTTATTATTAATTAGACGACGATTTAAATGTAAAGATATTTGAAAGATATTTCTTACAGCGATAAATGGCATCGATGCACATATGCAAAGGGTACGAAAGCGAATGACAAGAGGCTTAATGGCAGAACAAACAAGAGAGAACGCTATAGTAGAGTTCCCCGACTATCTGATACCCGTTACTCAGCTGGTGGAAGTGCGAAGGAGAGTCTTAAACACTGGCAGTTTTTGGCAATTTGTGGGCGTTAGGGTGGGCGTGGCAAAAAGTTTTTTGGCAAATCGATAGAAATTTAGAAGACCAAAACAAAAATTAAAAAATATTAAAACATTTTTCAAAAGTGTGGGCGTGGCAGTTTTGGGCGGTTTGTGGGCGTTAGAGTGGGCGTGGCAACATGAATCGACAAACTTGCACTGCGTCTATGACTCTGGAGTCTGTATGCTTAATCTCAACCTGTTACATACTTTTCAACGAATCTAGTATACCCTTTTACTCTACGAGTAACGGGTATAAAAATGTCATCCTCCAGGGAACTGATGAATGATACTATGAATCACCATCACTCAATGCGAACCGGAGGCTTAGACGCTGGATTGAAATGGTGTTCAAAGGTTTGTTATCCATTACTAGCTTAAAATGCGAACCTGCTAGGCAATTGTACAATTTCTCCACGGTCCAAACCAAGGCTCTCTTTTTTCATTTGGTAGTAGGGTTTCTGTACCACTGATAGGATAGTAAAAGTGATTATAAGCGGTTCGTTGTCTGCTTTGAATTGCAGTAGAACAGACAGGTAAGAGGGCTAGCATCCAAAATCACGCAAGTCCAATGCTTGTATTGAGTATTGGGTACCTTGGCTAGCCGGTTCTTAATTTGATAAAAGCTTGCCTCTCGTCCTCGCCCGAGGTAAACTTGTGCTCGGGTCAAAAAAGCTTTTTTACGTAAAATTTGCTAAGTCGGGAAGGAACTTTTCGACGTAGGTTACAAGACCGAGAGAAATTCGTGTTTCCCTTTTGATTTTTGGGACTTCCTTTGGGACTTATACTTAGTTTATAATCTTTATAACATTTTCTACCATTTTTAATGTGGAAGCCCGTGGTCGGATTTAGAATGTAAGGTTAAGATTTATAATTTAACTAGTACCATTACTGGGCTTTTAGATTTTTTTTCCTTTTTTTGATTTTGAAAAAAAAAATAAAACAGGTGCTTGAGCAGCAAGAAGCGATGAGAAACGAAACATTCCGATATCAAAAACAATAGCACCTAAAAAAAATAGAAAAAAAATACGATTACCAGAGCGTGCCTGAAAACTTTTTTAATAATATTTGTTTTCCCCTATTTCCGATATTTCAGAAAATGTTGAAATTTGTAAATGGTATATGATAGTCGGGGAACTCGACTAGAGCATTCTCTGTTGATTTTTTTCGTTTTTTCAAGCAACATATGTATGTTTCGTTACCGCATTCCAAACACTCGAACATTCCGAATTCGACTATTTGATTTTGTAGTTTTTTCAAACAACATATTTATCGTTACCGCATTCCAAACAAACGTACGCGGCATCAAAGTCGAAGTCCAAGTCTAATTCCCACTTTAAAGAAAGCTCACTCCTTTTCGAACTTTAGCTTGTTATGCTCGTCTATTCGCCAGCTCCCGACGGAATTCCTGGCTGTATACTCAGGTTCTGTGTGGCAACCTTGTGCCTTTACTGAAACCGTTTACCTTATCTCTGAAATTTTCACAGTTCCCACATATATGGAAGGAGTCCTTTACGGTAACAATCTAGATGCAAGCAATTATAGAAATTTTTTTTTTTGTCGGACATCCTTAAGCTCTTTGAAAGTTTTATCATTCCACATTGGGAGCACCCTTGTAGAGTAATTATATCACAGTTGTATACAACGCTGATCAACAACCAGTAATCTTTTTGAGCTAACTTTGAGCTAATCTTCAAACAAATATCTTCAACACTGACTTTATTTGATCTCACATCCCACGTCTCACAAGGAAGCCACCTTCGCGTGTACTTACTATGTACGCAGACGTATACTTTGAGTCGGTTTAAAAGAACTTCTTACTGTTTGCCTTACGGCACCTAAATTGGGATGCAAGCCTTATATGTATTACCTTCCTTTTCCAGTAGACTAATGTAAATTAATTTACCGTTTCTAGCTAATCGTAGAAGTTGATAGTCTCCACATTGTTAGTCAGCTAAACTTCTTTGTTTCAAGCAGATGCACTAGATATCACGTACCTTAAATCATTGTAGATCAAATATGAGTTGAATGGCCCCTGCCTTTATCCTATTATCTCTATCCCTGACTCTACCGCTCTTAAAGCGATAAATAGTAACTTTTTTAATACATAAATATATCTTACTAATATTTATATATTTCCTCGTTCCTTTACTATGTCTTAGATCGCGCCTATCATGTACGGTACACGACAGTGTAGCAAGATTAGAGTGGAAGCCAGGAGCAAATCTAAACTGTTCCAAATACCAAAACCTAGGAACGGATTTAATAATCACCTCTGTGGTTGCCTTACCTCCGATATGCTATTTTTACTAAACATTTAAAAGGCCTAGTAGTATCTAGCAACCGGCTAACAGATTTTCCCAGCATAGGATCTTTTGCATAAGGTCTGACATCAGGGGATTTTAAATTATGGTTGAAAACATGCGCGCTTTGGCTTCCGAGTTAAGAAATAGTGTTGGAGACGTACATATATATATGCATTGCTTTGGTTTTTCATTGGTACTTCCGGTAAATTGGTACAATATGGTAATCCGGTGGCTTAGTATTGTCTGTGGAAATTAAGATGAATTACCTATTTATTTCTTTTTGTTTCAATTTCAGTTAGGACAACGGATACGTTTTGTGACAACTGTTTCCTGGTGCTATGTCTATAAGTTAGTTTTTGCTTTTCCGACACAGTAGCAACAAACACGTCGATTCTTTAAATATTTCTGTCATGCCACAGTTCCAATATTTTAATTCTATACACTTACATTCTTCCAGTCCAGCTATCCTAGCTATCTAGTTAGTCCAGAAACTATCGTATTATTTCGACGCAGTATTATTTTCTTTACCTTCTAAATTTTATTTATCCGGACTACTTGTAAATGTTTTAGCAGAACTGAAACAAACCATCTTTTATGATAATGGTATTGCGACGACTAAGCTCTTCAATTGGAGGGTGCATGACTGAGAACGCCTTTGTAGCTTGAAGCTTTTCATGTTTATTAATGAAACCAGGGAAACTGTCATTCAGTAAATTTGCTCATTGTTCCCGACGTTCACGGTGACCGAGATATCTTTGAATTTACTTTTTTTAGGCCCCAAAGAACCACCGACCCAAAATTAAAACAACGTATTTTTTTATTTGTTTCACTGGATATATTTTTTTGTACCACATAAGATCAAGAAACACAAAAAAAAAACGTCCATCAACGGATAGACAACCATATCTCTCTGTCAGTCCTCAATACGCTAGGTAGAGAGTATGCTAGTCTGTAAGAGACGATAAGCTGGAAGACAAAAGACTAGAGTCGTACAGACCCAATATAAAATTCTGGACCCAAGGTTCATAGGCAGGGGCCATGAGTCAGCGGCATCTGTTTTTTGACAAAGCCATTGTAAACAACGAAGTGCAAAAGCAAATTCAATTGTTTGCAAATCAATAGAATGGCCTAAAAAGATAAGCATACATTTTTGATGCAGAAGAAGAATACAATTACAGCTCAAACAGCAAGGGTACTGAAAGAGTAATCATGCTGAAATAAATACAATATATTTACGAATTCAGAAATTTAGAAAAAAAAACACGGTTGGTTTTTGATATATTATTAAACGTTTTATTAATTCCAATAGACGAAGAACTAGAGCCTTTAGATTATCACTTAGTTGGATAATGGATTTCGAAGTTGAAATGGGCTTTAGCAAAGCTATCGCAATTGATAGCGTACTCAATACTGAACTGCCTTATGGGGGACATGTTTGCGTTTATATAGGCAGATTGTGATAGCTTAAGAGCGAAGTTTAAGTGAATTAAGTTATAAATGTTTATTAAGAAAGAAGCTCTCGAAAAATAGGAGAGAGAAGGTCCCGAAAAATAGGAGTAATTGGAGAATCCTGAGACCATTGCGTGGGCGGAAGTTTTTGTTATTTCACTTGGCTCGCCAAGTGATCGAATGTTTAGGGGACGACGTTGGGTCGATCGAACGTTAAGGGGACGACGTTGGCTCGCCACAGAGTCTAGACTTTGGAATATGATGCTGTGCGTAAATGACAGCTAAGCTTAGTCGAAGGGCTCTCTATCTTTGATTACATTTTGTTCTTAGACATTAATGTGTGCGTGTCAATTGTTACAATAGTGTGTGTGGTTTTGTACTTAGACATTAATGTGGGTGTGTGAGTGGGGAGTTGTGGGTGTAGAATGAATATGTTACTTCCCCATGCTTAAGAAAAAAGCCTGTCCTCAGGCGTTAAGATTAGGGTACAATACAGGGGTATTGGGGGTACAATATTGTTTGTTTCAGAACTTATAATCTGTTCGTTTTTTAGAGTTTGATTTTTGAATTTTACAATTAATTTTTAAGGTATAGTCTTATATTTATAGATAGCGTACAATAATGCAATTATAACAATTAAAATTAATGTTGTAAGTGTAATTACTTAAAATATATTACTCGTCTGATTGTGTTGTTCGATTATTTCTTTTGTTTGAATATATTCGCGTGGTTCGAGTTTTGTTACATTATTATTTACATAGATAGTTCGAGTATAGTCTAACATTGTGTTGGTAATTAATATTTCTTCTAGTTGAACAGAACAATTAAATGCTTTTATCATGTTATTGCCTTCTATTATAGTTTCTCCATTGATACAATTTTGGCTTAGAATAGTCTTGGGAAGGTTCCAAGTTGTAATTATATTAGGCTCTACATATTTTATTTCGAAATCAGAATGTGTTTTACTGTATCTAAATTGTGTTGGGACCTGGTTTAGCATACCAGCTATACATTTATTTATAACCAAGCTTTGAGAACTTGCCGTATAAGTTTGATTATTGTGTGAAATATATTTGTCATGTATTGTTTCGGTTAGTATGTTACTTGTAGAGTAAGTAACTCGTAGAGTAAAAGGGTATACTAGATTCGTTGAAAAGTATGTAACAGGGAGAAGGAAGCGTTTCCGACCATATAGAGTATATATATTCTTGATCAGGATCAATAGCCGAGTCGATCTGGCCATGTCCGTCTGTCCGTCCGTCTGTCTGTCCGTATGAACGCTGAGATCTCAGGAACTACAAAAGCTAGAAAGTTGAGAATAAGCATACAGACTCCAGGGACATAGACGCAAGTTTGTCGATTCATGTTGCCACGCCCACTCTAACGCCCACAAACCGACCAAAATGTTTTGATATTTTTTCATTTTTGAATTAGTCGTGTTGATTTTTATCGATTTGCCAAAAAATATTTTTCGACGCCCCCTCTAACGCCCACAAACCGCCAAAAACTGTCAGTATGGAAATTTCTCCTTTGCACTTTCACCAGCTGAGTAACGGGTATAAGATAGTCGGGGAACTCGACTATAGCGTTCAATCTTGTTTCATCTGGGTATGGGATTATTTCAAAAACTGGTGTTTTGATTATGTCTCTTGGAATGTGGGATATTATCAGAATTTCGTTAGTATCAGATTTAAGTGAGGCTGAAGTTTTGATATTAAGAAGTTTTTCAGAACTGACGTGAATTAACGAATCGTGTTTTAAAAGTGTTGGGTTAAAGATGCCTAAGCGTGTCAAATGCAAACCAAGCTCTATGGCTTCAATATATTCAGTGAATTGTTGTATGTTGAAAATTATTAAGGCTATCATTTGTTCTCCTTCAAAATTATGATTTAAATGATTAGTCAGTTCGATTCCTTGATTCATGACTTCTATTACGTGGTTGAGTTCGCTTATTTGTACATTATTTTTAGAGATGTCGGCTATTTGTTGTTGTAATTCTTCTTTATCTTCTTGATCTAATTCATTTCTCTGTTTAGTTTTTCTACTTTATACTGAATTTGTGGTAAGTTATTAAAAGGTTGATTTTGTTTAATAAGTTCTTCATAAGTATTTTCTGTTTTAGTTAAGTTAATAGATAAGTAATGATATTCGTGGTTTATTGGTAAATCTATTGATCCGGTTTGAAAGATTAGGTAACCGTTTTTGGCCTGGATGGGGGCTACTTCTAGATATTGTGTGTTAATTGTCGATGGGAGGCATAACATGATTATCATGCTCAGGAGTAGGCTTGGAATTATCGTTATTATATTTACTCTTATTAATTTTCTTTTTATTTTTAAACTTGGATTTATAGTGTATTATCTTTCTACCTCTATTTGTTTCTTCGAAATGTTTATCATCTATTTGTCTTAAATTTTCTTTCTTTTTGAATGGGTTAGTTGTTTTTGATCTAACTAGATGGGATTCTGTAAAGTTGGTGTCTATACTGAAGTCATGTCTATTCTCGTTGAGTTTGTCAACTTTGTGTACATTATTTTGTTGAGTGTCATAAGAAGGGGTTCCTGCAAAAATGAAGATGTCAGCTGGAGTTCGACCGGTTGTATTATGCTTTGTTTTGTGATTGTATATGTAAAGAATTTTTTCGAATTTCGTGAATTGGTTTTCGGGTTCATTTTCGCTTGTTATTATTCTTAATTTTTCATTAACAGCTCAATGTCAGAAATTCCATTTTTACTTGTTGTTATATTGAGAGTCACTCCTTCTGATTCTATCCAGAGTTTAAGTGCAGCGCACATAAAAGCGGAGTCTTTGTCGGCTTTTATTTCTGTGGGTTTACCCATATCGTTTAATATGCGTAAAATAGCTCTTTTAGCTTCAAGCCAATCTCTACTGTTTACTTCTATCAGGGAGGCGTATTTAGAATAAATGTCAATACATGATTAGAATTGTTTATTAAGTAAAAATCCATGACAAACTTGTCTCTGGGATTGAAAGTTTCTGGAGTTATTTCAAGAGTTAATTTTGTGTTTCTATGTTCCGTTTTGGCGATGTTACAGATTTCACATTCGTTTATGATATTTTGGATAAGTTTTTGATAATCAGGATAATAATAGAGTTCTTTGAACTGAAGCGTGAGTTTCTCTATACAAAGTTCTTTGTGTGTTTTGAGAATGATTTCTTTGAATTGGGCGTAAGTTTGAATGTCTATTAGTTTATGACTGGTTTTCATAGTTTTAGTGAAACTGTCGGGACTTATGATTTGAATATACGCATTTTGAAAGATTTGAAAGTCGATTTCGTTAGGGAAGTAAATAACACTTTTTTTAGTGCAGAAGTATTCTTTAATTAGATCTTTGGCAAGGGTATTAGTCATTTCTTTATAACTGATTTTTATTCTGAATTTTTGGAAATATTTTATTATCTGGACGCCGTCAAAATCGTCTTTTATGAATTTGAATTGTCTGTTATATTAAATAAGAGGTCTTTCTGTTATTGAGATGTGACTTTGGTTGTCTTCTGGTGCACTATGCACAGTAGCTGCTGTGGGAAAGGAGACCCAGTTTCCTTTCCCACATCTTCTCCTAAGAAGTTTTCCTGTATTTGGACTCTAGATAGAGCGTCAGCAACGTGGTTTTCTTTACCGGGTAGATATTGAATCTTATAATCGTATTCGTTAAGTTTTATCTTCCCTCTCTGTAATTTCATATTGGGGTCTTTTATGTTACTTAACCATACAAGTGGCCTATGGTCGCTTAATATGTCGAACTTTCTACCGAATAAGTAGGACCTGAAATATTTTGTTGCCCATACTATGGCTAATAGATCTTTTTCTATTGCCGAATAGTTAAGTTCGTGTTCATTTAAAGTTCGGCTTGCATGGGCTTATGTTCTTGGGATAATACAGCACCTATGGCTATATTACTCACATCTGTTGTCAGTGAAAATTTCTTTTCGATGTTAGGATATATCAGGATTGGATCGGAAGTGATGAGTACTTTTAGTTTTTCGAAGGCGGACAAATAGTCATTACTGCTCCTTTTTATACCCGTTACTCGTAGAGTAAAAGGGTATACTAGATTCGTTGAAAAGTATGTAACAGGCAGAAGGAAGCGTTTCCGACCACATAAAGTATATATATTCTTGATCAGGATCAATAGCCGAGTCGATTTGGCCATGTCCGTCTGTCCGTCCGTCTGTCCGTCTGTCTGTCCGTATGAACGTCGAGATCTCAGGAACTACAAAAGCTAGAAAGTTGAGATTAAGCATACAGACTCCAGGGACATAGACGCAGCGCAAGTTTGTCGAATCATGCTGCCACGCCCACTCTAACGCCCACAAACCGCCCAAAACTGCCACGCCCACACTTTTGAAAAATGTTTTGATATTTTTTCATTTTTGTATTGGTGTTGTAAATTTCTATCGATTTGTCAAAAAAAATTTTGCCACGCCCACTCTAACGCCCACAAACCGCCCAAAGCTGCCACGCCCACACTTTTGAAAAATGTTTTGATATTTTTTCATTTTTGTATTAGTCTTGTAAATTTCTATCGATTTGCCAAAACACTTTTTGCTGTCAGTGTCAGTGTTGAAGACTCTCCTTCGCACTTTCCCTAGCCGAGTAACGGGTATCAGATAGTCGGGGAACTCGACTATAGCGTTCTCTCTTGTTTTAGTTTGGTTTTAGGAATAGGGAAATTAACAATTGCATTTATTTTGTTAGGGTTTGGTTCTGTTTCTTTCTTCAGAAATTCACATTTATCGAGTTGCAATTTTAGATTAGCTGATCGTAGCTTATTAAATACCCTTTTTAATGACATTATATGTTCCTCCAATGAAGTGTGTTTAGCTATTGAGCTTTTTCAATAGCTTTTGCTAATAATAATAAATCGAAGAAAGTTTGTTTATTTTCCGATACTGTTTATTTTGCGAATTGTTTATGGCAGCTAGGGCCGACAAAGAGCTATATCGAATGCACAAGTTGAGTCTTTGCCGAAAAACGAAGAAGTGACAATTGGCGGGACAGACAGCCGAAATGCAGCGACCAAGCTTAATGTAGGTAGATAACAAAGAGAACAAGGAATGAGCGCCGTACAGATAAATGCGTGCGAGAACAGCGGTTTGCACTATGGGCATCGCAACTGCTACCACTGACTACTTCGGCTTACAATATTACGAGTATACGATTAGTCTACTGCACAGTTTTGGCGGCTGCATGACCCAACATCCTCCCCCTGTTGGAAGCTTGGCTTCCACTTGGAGCGCTGCTGGAGCAACGTCAAGTACTCTTCCTTCCATCGCGACCAAAATATTTGCTGAAGAAAGGAGATGCGCTGCCAAGAGTCAAGCCGATTATAGTTTAGGCCCGTTGTATCTGGCTCGTCAAACGACGAAGGCGGAACACCATTGAGAAAATGCGCCGGAGTGAGGACGTCCAGATCGGCAGGGTTCTCTGAAATGGGAACTAAAGGTCTGGAGTTAATAACTGCCGAGATGTGGCACACCAGCGTCCTCAGCTCGTCGAAGGTCAGAACCGCCGTACCCACAGCGCGGTAGAAATGATGTTTGGCCGTTTTCACCGCTGCTTCCCAAAGTCCACCGAAATGGGGCGGCCGTGGAGGGATGAACCGCCAGTCAATCGTCTCCGAAAGGCAAAAATTCTGAACGGAGCCTTGATGCTCGCTGCTGAGAAAAAACCTTCGAAGCTCCACAAGTTCATTTTTGGCGCTGACAAAGTTGGCGGCTTCCGCCGGGTGCATATGAACATCTTGAGTCCGCACAGAAAAGCAACTGTCGAGAGATCCTTGATCAGCTCCAGGTGCACTGCCTTGGTTCCAAAGCATATCAATACGCAGACGTAGCATTTAACCGCGGGCTTGTTGTGAGTATCCGACTTGTGAAAGAAGGGTCCACAGAAGTCTATACCAGCAACCTCAAAAGCGTGAGATCCTTCCAAGCGCTCCTTGGGAAGGTCCGCCATTATGTGCTCTATCAGCCGTCTTCCTCCCCCCAATAGGCCAATATTGGGATCGAATTGCACCCAGAAGAGCTCGAGGTCGAGGTAATGCGAAATAATTGCCAGAGTCACCGGATGGGACCTTGGAAGGATTTTCGGGTGGCGGCCATCAAAGTCCAATGATGAATTCCGGAGGCGACCGCCTACTCTAAGAAGTCCAAATTGATCCAGGAACGGTGAAAGCGAGGATATGGGACTAGACGAGGAAACTCTTCCGAGCGTTTTTAGGGACTGCATGTCCTCCCATAACTGCGCGCGCTGCACCGCAGCATCATCTGAGTACCCTCTTGAATGTGTGCGACGGTGAGCCCAGGATGACGAATTCCATTACAAAATTTGTAAATGTATGCAAACACTCGTTGCAGTGAGGGTACACATCGGTACATTTTACATATGTCTCCTGTAACGGAAACTGGGTGTGAGCGAAATCAAATTAGGATGTGAAATAGCTTGGGCTGGATGACCGGGCCAGCCATTAACACATCGTTAAGCGAGTAACCAGTGGAAGTGGCAGCTGATCCGTCAAAGACAACGCGAAGCTTGGTGGTAGTGCTATCCTCCTTCATGACGCAGTGATGTGGTAAAAAATATCGGCACGAGCTGACCTCGGAGGCAGGCACAGGCGACATATGTCCCAGATCACGATATTCCTTCATGAACGCCGCATATTTAACCCTCAAGCCAGAGTGCTTTGTAAGCTTCCTTTCCAGCGACAAGAATCTCCGCAAAGCCTGAGGATAGGAATCTCCTAAAGAGTCCAAATGGAGTTTTAGCGGTAACCTTACCGAGTAATCGCCAGCTGGCAATCGGGTGTAATTTTTAACAAAGTGGGCCTCGCAATCTAGCTCCTCCTTAGTGGCTTTGACTATTGGGCCGGCACAATTTTCTACCTCCCAAAAGCGCTGCAGAAGTGAATCAAGTTCAACATCAATGTTGTTTTCCTTGCTGGCTGAAGAAGGAACGCGTAAAGCTATTAAGGCGCTACCGCAAGGGCGCGCGCAGTCTCCAGACACAACCCAGCCCAGACGAGTTTTTTGGAGCAGTGGCATTCCTGGCAACAACTTTATCTGACCTACGCACAGCAGCTCATAAAACAGGCTAGCTCCTATTAACAGGTCAACAGGCTGAGCTTTATGAAATTCCGGGTCGGCGAGCTGCAGGTTTTCTGGAATCTTCCAGTCCCCAATGTCCACATTAAAACTTGGCTGGCGATCCGTGATATTGTGAGCGATAACTGCTGTTATGCTCGTTGAGGAGGGTTTCAGGACGGTTTTCTCCTTTTCTGGGGTTTCCTCTGGGTTAGATGACTTGGGGCACTCATTGGTAGCCTTGGACTCATCTATTTGGATGTGGTGGTAAATTTTGTTTCATAATGTTAATAGACGAACCAGTGTCTACTAAGATCTTGGCTGACTATCGGATGTTTTTGAGGCTGGGTCTTCGTAGAGACCTTCTTGTTGGGCGGTTTATCTTAATTTTTGCATAGTTGAAATGTCATGCCTCGCTAGGATCATGAACAGCCTATCGGGGAGTGATCGTTGAATTGTATTTTTTATAGTGGTTGCCATTGCTTGTGTATAAACTATAATATTGGTTCTGTCATTTTCTAATGCTAACTTATTTATGATTACATTTGATTTATCTTCTAACTGTTAAAAAAATAGACGTAAGTTACCTTTGAAAGGTGTGCGGTACAATCTTCCTAGTAGTTCCTCCAGGGGTGTCTGGGTCTTAAATTCTGTAATTAAGGCGTCCCTTAGAGTTTACCAATCATTATGCATTCCGAATAGGGAAACTTTTTCTGCATCTCCAGTGATTTGAAGTTCGATGGCTCTAAATATGATCGCCTTCTGTCGAGCGTCGTTTGCATGGTATAGGTTCAACCGGTATTCCATTCGTCTGATGAACGAGCTGAGTTTTGATGGATCTCCAGTGAATGGTGGTACTTAGCGTATTTGCCGAAGTAATTGAGAAAGATTTTCTGCTGGTAGCGCCATTTTAGTTAGTTTTCTGTTTTTGTTCTTGTTGCTTTACACAATAGTAGCGGTCGCACTTTTGATCTTCGTGGGCTACTGTATTTATTCACAGTTAATTGTATTTATTTTATGTTCACTTTTAGCTTCGATTCGCGTGGTTCAATCTTAAAGGATACGCTTGGTCGTACAAGGATCTTTTGTCACTAGATTAATATTTCGTAAACTACTCGCACAATATTTTCTTTTTATCCTACCGACTGCGCCATTTACGAATTCAGACCGAGAGTTTAATAAAAAAACAAGGGAGAACGCTATAGTCGAGTTTCCCGACTATCTGATACCCGTTACTTAGCTAGTGGAAGGGAGAAGGAGAGTCTTAAACACTGACAGTTTTTGGCGGTTTGTAGGCGTTAGAGTGTGCGTGGCAGAAAGTTTTTGGCAAATCGATAGAAATTTAATACAAAAATGAAAAAATATCAAAACATTTTTCAAAAGTGTGGGCATAGCAGCTTTAGGCGCTTTGTGGGCGTTAGAGTGGGCGTGGCAAAAAGTTTTTTGGCAAATCGATAAAAATTTACAAGACCAATAAAAAATGAAAACATATCAAAACATTTGTCATAAGTGTGGGCGTGGCAGTTTTGGGCGGTTTGTGGACGTTAGAGTGGGCGTGGCAACATGAATCGACAAACTTGCGCTGCGTCTATGTCTCTGGAGTCTGTGTGCTTAATCTCAACTTTCTAGCTTTAGTTGTTCCTGAGATCTCAGCGTTCAACGAACGGACAGACGGACGGACAGACAGACGGTACAATCACTTCTACATTATGTTGACGCCTTGGCACTCAAGGTGTTTGACGGCTTTGAACTTGAGGATTCGGAGTATCAATCACTAGCTCCCATTGATATCCTTTTGGGAAGCGACTACGTTTGAAACTACGAAACTGATACAACTGCTGGAACGCGCAGGCATGGAGCTTAGCAATTGGGTTACAAATCCATCATCCAATTACCAAAAGTAAATAGAATGGCCAAGACAAGAGAAATGTTTCGTTAGCAAAGATTCTTGGCATTCATAGGTATCCAGAAGATAGCTCTTTATCCTACTCAGTTTGCCTTACATCAAATGCGAATAGTACAAAACGGCAGCCCTTGGCATACTGTCGCCGGCGGTAAATTTTAAGATTCTTTTTCAAGAATTATGGCAGCTCGATCTTGGCTGTACACAATAAAAAGGAACACATTTAATTACTCGGCTTTTCGGAAGCATTCATCAAAGTCTATTCTGCAGTCGTTTACAGTCGAAAGGTATAGAAAGATGGCTCTATATCGGTTTCAACCTTCGCAGGAAAAACACGACTTGCGTAATTAAAGCCACAATCACTACCGCGCCTCAAGCTATCCGGCGCTTTGTTTCTAAGTTGACTCATCGTCGTTGAAATTCTCGGGGTTCTGTACTTCCCTCTGTTTCAGCGTATCTCATTCTGGCCAACACTAGTTCGAATCTTAAAGGAAAGAAGAGGACGCAACCCCCCTAAATCAAAGGGATACATATGCCTGTTTGTCTGCCTTGTCACATCAGCCATACATCCGGAATTGGCCACGGATCTCACCACAGACACATTCCTATGATGCCTTTGTCGTTTTATGGCACTTTTAGAAAAATTTTCTTAAATCTTCAGCGACAATGGCAAACATTTTGTGGGTGCAAAACGCGTCTTAGATGCAATGCATAACCTTTTACAGTCGCAGCACCATAAACACACCGTTGCACAGTCCTTGACTAACGACGGAATCAAATGGAGTTTCATACCAGCACATTGGTGCAATCTGCATCTTCGTCATGCCGTAGGAAAGACGACATTAACCTTTGAACGGATGCACATTTTTTTCAGATAGGCAAATTGGTTAATTCTCGACCGTTATGTTATACCCTAGACACTGACATAACATACCCGTCTTCAGCCTATTTTTTAATCGCTCAACCATAAGCTAGCGTTCCAGAAGGAGATCTAAGTCATTTGCCAATTAATTGCTTATACTATTGGCAGCATTTACAATCAATGTACCAAGGATTTTGGAAAAGATAGTAACAAGAATATTCAACAACTATACAACAACGTCACAAGTGGAATAATAAGAAAGCCAATGTATCTGCAGACAACCTGCTACTTGTCAAAAATTCTAATCAGCCACCAGCCGCTTGGCTCTTAGCACGCGTATTTAAAACTTATCCTACGCCAGATGGATTTAAATTTTTGTAAATTTACGTAAGTCATCGCATCTTGTATGTATTCCTGCATGTTCCGTGGACTGCCGATGTAGCTTGAATGTAAAATGAAAGCATTACCGATGTCATTGAGATTTACATTTCCATCGATGTTTCCAGCAACAGCATCTCGTAAGTGAATATATTCTTCCGATCGTAGTTATAATTGTCTTGATGTTGTCTTACCATTATTCGGTGTGCGTAGTAGTTCATTGAGCTAACTTTTTTATTACTGCAATCACCTAAAAAATAAAAAATAAAATGCAATACGAAATTAAAATCTATACATACAGTAAGAAACTAAATAGATAATTGTCAAATTTACCGGTATTTGGATCATACTGTTTGATATTAAGGTGATATTCATCTTGTCCTTGCCAAAATATCAATGGATACTGTAGTGCGTCATATGAACGGTGTAGATCCGAAATCGTACTGACAGTGTTGTCTCGCCGTGTAATTTTTATAGATCTTTTGTCAACTGGATCACCAACCATGATAACAGCAACCTCATCAACAGTTGGAGCGTTGAATCTACCAGCATGTTCACCTAATTTTACTTTGTCGGCTTTTATGACGATTTTATAATTGTCATTTTGCAGTCGTGGCGAAACTCTTTTGATCAATTGAATTAGTTGATTGTGATCTTCTAAAAAATTTTCCAATAATATCACAATTGCTCTTCCGTCTGCTTGTTCAATAAAATTATACAGGCACCGAGTCGTCACGCGCTCTTCATGATCGCCCATAAAATACATTTGAAGAAATTTCGGATTGTTATCAGGCATTGGCATCAAGGATCCGATTTTATGGTACACCTGGCCTTGAATTTTGAATGTAGTTTCAAAATTACGTCCATCGGATGCACGATCGCAAATTTTAGTTGCCCCAAATGACGTCATTTGGAAGCAAGAATTAAATTTGCGTATCTTACGCAAAAATAATTTGGAATCATCTGAATTGCCAGTAAGAAGGGATAATAAAGGCTCCGGCGGAGCGGGTAGAGGTGACAGTACAACTTTTCCTGATGCGCAGCACATGCCGGCTGCTTCATTTCGAAATTTCAATGACTGACAATATTGACATACTTTATCATCCATTCCACCGATAGCAATTTTTGAATGCGCTCAGTAGTTAATATCTGGTGCATATTCAAAGGCAAGCCGAACGAATGATGCACGTGTTAATGAGCGGCTGATTCGTTGCCTTTGTCGACCTAGTACTCGTACTGTAGCTATGTTTCGTTCTCGTGCCGCTCTTGTTCTCGTAATATTCTGTTGCAGACGTTCGTCACGCCGTTCTTGAGATTCTTGTGCACGACTTTCTGCAGTCCTGATTCTTTGAGCTGCATTTCTTGTTTCGATTTGTTCTGGTATTTGCTGAGCTCTTTCAACACGTTTGCGTCGTGACCCTTTGCTGCTCGCGTTGTTGAGGTTAGATCTTTTCGGTGGCATTTTTGACTGAAAATAATAATTTAATCGTTTAAATATTAGAAATAGTAACTGAAAAACAGGTTATCATAGAACATTGAAATAATAAGTGCAAAATAATTTTCAATGGAGGTTAAATAAAAATAATATAAAATTTTTGTACAATTATTGAAAAAGTTTGGGGAGCTTTGTGCCATTTTCTCATTGATATATTAATTAACTTTGATAAAACTATGTGATATTACTTACGTGTATAAACTGAAATTATTGTTCCTGTACTCCTACTGTGGCTATGTCTCGTTCTCCTGCTGCTCATATTCTCATGATATTCTCTTGAAGACGTTCGTTACACTGTTCTTGATATTCTTGTGCCTGAATTTAATTAATTTTATAGCGTCAACAATACGTGATAAATATGCTGTTAAAATGTAGCTTATATGACACGTTCGTTGATTTCAATAGCAGCGCCATCTATTGATTACTTACTCAACCCAGTCGAAATGTATCGACATCTGTTAGAAATTCTAACTTAGAATCATTTGGAGTTAACAGATAATTGTTACTATAATTTGAGATTTAAACTATCCTATCTCTCAAGTTGGATCGAACTGCACATGGTGTGCGAATTTTATTTTAATCGGTTGAGTGGTTTAAGAGTCCATTGAGGACAAACATTGTGACACGAGATTTATATATATTAGAAAATTATATATTATATATTATATATTATATATTATATATTATATATTATATATTATATATTATATATTATATATTTATATTATTATATATTATATATTATATATTATATATTATATATTATATATTATATATTATATATTATATATATATATATATATTATATTATATATTATATATTATATATTATATATTATATATTATATATTATATATTATATATTATATATTATATATTATATATTATATATTATATATTATATATTATATATTATATATTATATATTATATATTATATATTATATATTATATATTATATATTATATATATATTATATATTATATATTATATATTATATATTATATATTATATATTATATATTATATATTATATATTATTTTTATATTATATATTATATATTATATATTATATATTATATATTATATATTATATATTATATATTATTTTTTTTTTTTTTTTTTTTTTATATTATATATTATATATTATATATTATATTATATATTATATATTATATATTATTTTATATTTATATATTATATTTTTTATTATATATTATATATTATATATTTATATATTATATATTATATATTATATATTATATATTATTTTTTTTATATTATATATTATATATTATATATTATATATTATATATTATATATTATATATTATATATTATATATTATATATTATATATTATATATTATATATTATATATTATATATTATATATTATATATTATATATTATATATTATATATTATATATTATATATTATATATTATATTATATATTATATATTATATATTATATATTATATATTATATATTATATATTATATATTATATATTATATATTATATATTATATATTATATATTATATATTATATATTATATATTATATATTATATATTATATATTATATATTATATATTATATATTATATATTATATATTATATATTATATATTATATATTATATATTATATATTATATATTATATATTATATATTATATATTATATATTATATATTATATATTATATATTATATATTATATATTATATATTATATATTATATATTATATATTATATATTATATATTATATATTATATATTATATATTATATATTATATATTATATATTATATATTATATATTATATATTATATATTATATATTATATATATATATATTATATATTATATATTATATATTATATATTATATATTATATATTATATATTATATATTATATATTATATATTATATATTATATATTATATATTATATATTATTATATATTATATATTATATATTATATATTATTATATTATATATTATATATTATATATTATATATTATATATTATATATTATATATTATATATTATATATTATATATTATATATTTATATATTATATATTATATATTATATATTATATATTATATATTATATATTATATATTATATATTATATATTATATATTATATATTATATATTATATATTATATATTATATATTATATATTATATATTATATATTATATATTATATATTATATATTATATATTATATATATTATATATTATATATTATATATTATATATTATATATTATATATTATATATTATATATTATATTATATTATATATTATATATTATATATTATATATTATATATTATATATTATATATTATATATTATATATTATATATTATATATTATATATTATATATTATATATTATATATTATATATTATATATTATATATTATATATTATATATTATATATTATATATTATATATTATATATTATATATTATATATTATATATTATATATTATATATTATATATTATATATTATATATTATATATTATATATTATATATTATATATTTTTTTTTTTTTTATATATTATATATTATATATTATATATTATATATTATATATTATATATTATATATATTATATATTGTATTATATATTTTCTATTGCATTAACGAATCGGCTGCATGGATGTATGTGTAAATAATATGTAAAGTGTGTTTGGACGAGTAGACGATTTCCCAATTCCAAACTTCCCAAAGGGCCGGGTTTCGTAGCCGCCAGCAGTTCTTATATCTATGTTTTATCTTTTCTTATCTAAGATCGCCTCTCTCGCGCATTCTCTATCTTGTACTCTCGCGCTTGCACCTTTGGCTTAGCCATCTGCTGTTCGCTCTGCATTAAGTCGCTCATATCAATCAATTTCGTAACTTATCCATATGGGCATCGATTCAGAATCTCGTTCGAACAAACAAATAAAACATAATAATTTAAAATCGCTACACACTAACTCTTCTTTTATTTCTTGGAATATAGCTAATTGAAAAGATTATTAGCTCAGCCTTGGTGATTTTTACATAGCCAATACACAGTTTTTATACCCGTTACTCGTAGAGTAAAAGGGTATACTAGATTCGTTGAAAAGTATGTAACAGGCAGAAGGAATCGTTTCCGACCATATAAAGTATATATATTCTTGATCAGGATCAATAGCCGAGTCGATTTGGCCATGTCCGTCTGTCCGTCTGTCCGTCCGTCTGTCTGTCCGTATGAACGTCGAGATCTCAGGAACTACAAAAGCTAGAAAGTTGAGATTAAGCGTGCAGACTCCAGAGACATAGACGCAGTGCAAGTTTGTCAATTCATGTTGCCACGCCCACTCTAACGCCCACAAACCGCCCAAAACTGCCACGCCCACACTTTTGAAAAATGTTTTGATATTTTTTCATTTTTGTATTAGTCTTCTTATTTTCTATCGATGTACTAAAACACTTTTTGCCACGCCCACTCTAACGCCCACAAACCGCCCAAAGCTGCTACGCCCAAACTTTTGAAAAATGTTTTGATATTTTTTCATTTTTGTGTTGGTCTTGTAAATTTCTATCGATTTGCTAAAAAACTTTCTGCCAGGCCCACTATTTCGCCTACAAACCGCCAAAAACTGTGTTTAAGACTCTCCTTCTCCCTTCCACTAGCTGAGTAACGCGTATCAGATAGTCGGGGAACTCGACTATAGCGTTCTCTCTTGTTTTTTTTAAACTTATTGCGTTATTTATTGGATCTTCCCTTATTATGAGACTAACAATAATTATTCAAATCTTATTATATAAATTAGTTTAAGTGCAATATTAAATAGTTGTATTAGTTAGAGACGGCCCTAGGATTTCTTTGCTGGGCTGGAGAATCTTTGCGCTTTAGTCTGCTGTAACTACATACACGCGTGAGCGACTTCGCGAGAGGATTTTCGTGTGCGGCGAGCTTTGCTTGATGTTTACTCTTTCTCATCTGGATTTCCTCGTTGACGAGGTTTATGTTGAGGTCTCTATGGATGCTTTCGCTGCGTAGGTACCATGGTGCCCCAGTGATAGTTCCCAGAATCGCTGACTGAGTTCGCTGTATAATTTCAATGTTGGTTTTGGACGCGTTTCCCCATAATTCACAGCCGTATGTCCAAATGGGTTTCAGCACGGTATTGTAGAGAAGTACTTTGTATTCCAGACTAAGCGGAGAGTTGCAATTAATAAGCCAGTGGAGATTGCCTGCTTGAAGCTTCATATGAGTCCTTTTAGATTCTATATGTCGCCGCCAGGTGAGGCGTCTATCTAGGTGAACCCCGGGATATGTTACTACGTCTGATTGTGGGATGAGTGTATTGTTTAGGGTACATGGTGGGCAGGTTTGTCTATTCAGTGTGAATGTTACATGTCTGCTTTTGGTCTCGTTTATCTTAATGCGCCAGTCCGCAAACCATCTTTCCACTGTTTTAAGATGACAGTCAAGTTTTTCTGTTGCCTTTGAAGGCCATTTGGATCGGCTGAGTATTGCGGTATCGTCAGCAAACGTAGAGGTTGTGAGCTGATAGTTTGCTATTTTTAGCTGTTCCTTAGCCTTTGGGGATCTGTGATTCTGTCATTCTCTTCTTAGTCTTCGTTTTTCAAGTACTAGCTGTTCGATTTCGCGAGTTGTCTTGGTATGATTTGTCATTTCGTGTGTGTCTGGAGGGGTAGAGGCCTTGGCTGCAGCAACAAGATTTGCCTCCATCGATTCGGTCAGGCGGTCAATATCGTGTATCGGTCGTGTACCTTGCCCAGTTGGTCCTGTTGCCTATCAGCCTGTAGGTGTGCTCAGTTATATGTGGTCGATGACTGAGAGCAAGTAAAACTGGTGAGTGATCTGATGATAGATCTGCAAGTGACTCAG